>NC_071268.1:30108493-30213493 GCF_023375685.1 Ictalurus furcatus
GGCTCTATCAGTCTGAGTCAAAGGGGCTATATCGGACGAGTCAAAGGGGCTCTATCAGACTGAGTCAAGGGGCTCTATCAGACTGAGTCAAGGGGCTCTATCAGTCTGAGTCAAAGGGGCTCTATCAGACTGAGTCAAAGGGGCTCTATCAGTCTGAGTCAAAGGGGCTCTATCAGTCTGAGTCAAAGGGGCTATATCGGACGAGTCAAAGGGGCTCTATCGGACAAGTCAAAGGGGCTCTATCAGACCGAGTCAAAGGGGCTCTATCAGACTGAGTCATAGGGGCTCTATCAGTCTGAGTCAAAGGGGCTCTATCGGACGAGTCAAAGGGGCTCTATCGGACAAGTCAAAGGGGCTCTATCAGACCGAGTCAAAGGGGCTCTATCAGACTGAGTCAAGGGGCTCTATCAGTCTGAGTCAAAGGGGCTCTATCGGACGAGTCAAAGGGGCTCTATCGGACAAGTCAAAGGGGCTCTATCAGACTGAGTCAAAGGGGCTCTATCAGACTGAGTCAAGGGGCTCTATCAGTCTGAGTCAAAGGGGCTCTATCGGACGAGTCAAAGGGGCTCTATCAGTCTGAGTCAAAGGGGCTCTATCAGTCTGAGTCAAAGGGGCTCTATCAGACTGAGTCAAGGGGCTCTATCAGTCTGAGTCAAGGGGCTCTATCAGTCTGAGTCAAAGGGGCTCTATCAGACTGAGTCAAGGGGCTCTATCAGTCTGAGTCAAAGGGGCTCTATCGGACGAGTCAAAGGGGCTCTATCGGACGAGTCAAAGGGGCTCTATCAGACCGAGTCAAAGGGGCTCTATCAGACTGAGTCAAGGGGCTCTATCAGTCTGAGTCAAAGGGGCTCTATCGGACGAGTCAAAGGGGCTCTATCAGACCGAGTGAAAGGGGCTTTATTGGACGAGTGAAAGGGGCTCTATAAGACAGAGTCAAAGGGGCTCTATCGGACAAGTGAAAGGGGCTCTATTGGACGAGTGAACGGGGCTCTATCAGACCGAGTCAAGGGGCTCTATTAAAGCATCCTTTTTTCACCTCAGAAATATAGCAAGACTGCACCCTATGCTAAACTTCTCTGTAGGTGAAAAGCTGATAAACTCATTCATTGTCACTCGGTTGGATTACTGTAACGCTGTTTTACCCAGAGTTTCTAAATCCATAATAACAATCTACAATACAAAACTCTGCTGCCCGGATCCTGACGGGAACCAGGAAATGTGAACATATTACTCCTGTTCTGGAGTCCTTGCACTGGCTCCCGGACAGGTTCCATGTCCATTTTAAAATTATGATGTTGACATACAAGGCATTACATGGCTTCACTCCTCATTACATATCTGCTTTATTAATCCCTCACACCCCAAATCGCAGACTGCGCTCCTCACAGTGTAATCTGTTAACTGTTCCACTAACACGCTTAAAATCTATGTGTGACAGGGCTTTTTCTGTCTCTGCTCCCTCCCTTCGGAACTCAGGGAAGCTCAGACCTTTGACAATTTTAAAGCTCAACTTAAGAGTATTATAATTATAAAAATAAAAGAGAGAATAATTTATTATTATTATTCTTCTTGTTAACTTTTATAATGTTTTAGTTTTTCTGTGTACTACTCATTTTGTGTACAGCGCTTTGAGAAGCTGCTTTTAAAGGTGCTTTATAAAATAAAGTTTATTATTATTATAATTATCAGACCGAGTGAAAGGGGCTCTATCGGACAAGTGAAAGGGGCGCTATCGGACGAGTGAAAGGGGCTCTATCGGACGAGTGAAAGGGGCGCTATCGGACGAGTGAAAGGGGCGCTATCGGACGAGTGAAAGGGGCTCTATCGGACGAGTGAAAGGGGCTCTATCGGACGAGTGAAAGGGGCTCTATCGGACGAGTGAAAGGGGCTCTATCGGACGAGTGAAAGGGCTCTATCGGACGAGTGAAAGGGCTCTATCGGACGAGTGAAAGGGGCTCTATCGGACGAGTGAAAGGGCTCTATCGGACGAGTGAAAGGGGCTCTATCGGACGAGTGAAAGGGCTCTATCGGACGAGTGAAAGGGCTCTATCGGACGAGTGAAAGGGCTCTATCGGACGAGTGAAAGGGCTCTATCGGACGAGTGAAAGGGGCTCTATCGGACGAGTGAAAGGGGCTCTATCGGACGAGTGAAAGGGGCTCTATCGGACGAGTGAAAGGGGCTCTATCGGACGAGTGAAAGGGGCTCTATTAAACATTTACCTTATTGTCTAGATCAAACAGATATGAATCGTCTTCCCTCACATCTGCTTCTGCATCGGAGATCAGTTCCCCAACATACCTAAACACACACACACACACAGTTCAAAGAAAGAATTACAAAACAAACAGAAAGAAAGAAAGAAAGACAGAGCACTGACTCGCAGATGAAGCTCCCCTGAGGAATGTCCTGAAGAGCTCTGACTCCCCACCCCATCTTCTCTGTACGGTACAGCTGTAAGCGCACCCTTATACACACACACACACACACAGAGTATTAAACAGATACACTGTAGCTTCAAAGAAAACAATAGCTGCGTTTACATGGACAACAATAATCCACTCTTAATCCGATTAAGACGATACTCTGAATAAGAAACTACCATGTAAACAGCAATTTTTACTTACCTTAATCTAATTAAGGTCATAATCGAAGTAAGCACTAATCTAATTAAGACAGGTGGAGTATTCCTGTTTTAGTCGCATTATGGACGTGTATTACAGACATGTAAACACCTTAATCACATTATGAGCGTCGTGTGGGAGTTTTCACCGCATTTTACGACAGGACACGATCACACACGGCAGTTTTACGTTTTACGGCGAACAAGAGAGCACGGCTATGTCCCAAATCGCATACTTTCCTACTACAGGCCTGTAGTGGGGAAAAATACATGTATCTCGTCTACTATATAGACGGTAACTACGCGATTTGGGACACACCCACCGCTTCAAGCAGTTGTCTATTAGCACGTACAGCATGACAAATAATTAACTGCACTTAAAGCATTCGTAAAAAAATAAAAACACCCAAAACTGTACACGGTACCATAACGAAGATGGACTGTAAGTTGATACGTGAAATTCTGGAGGG
This sequence comes from Ictalurus furcatus, assembly GCF_023375685.1. NCBI lineage: Eukaryota > Metazoa > Chordata > Actinopteri > Siluriformes > Ictaluridae > Ictalurus > Ictalurus furcatus. Next base: position 30,111,585 of record NC_071268.1, read on the forward strand.
ACGTCGGACGGCGTGGCGCGGTGACGTAATGACGCGGCTGTTAATCTAATTATGTTCTAAAACATGTAAAACGGGAACATGACAGGAGTATTCTAAAAGCGACGCATGTAAACACCTTAATCACAATATTATCTTACTCAGATTAAGGTCAATAATTACATTACTGCTGTCCATGTAAACGTAGTCATTGAGATATACGATGTCAGAATGTGATGTCAGTTTTCGCATTCTCTGACATCACAGGGTCAGTGATGTCACGGGGCATGGTGCGATGTGATTGGCTCACTTGATTCCGGCCTGTACCACTCTGTTCTTGCAGGTCTTGTGGCAGGAGCAGGCGAGGTTACACTCAAAGATCAGAGGAGGCTCGATCTTATTAAACTCCTGCAGCAGACGCTGATCCTGTCAGCAAGTGCACACAGACACACGCACACACACACACACAAATTAACATTACTTTCACACACACACTCACTTACAGACAAACACTTGCACACAATCATAATTAATTATGTGTAATTAACACACACACACACACACACACACACACACAGTCTGTTACCTTGTCATACCAGCAGCGGATGCTGAGTTGTCCACACAGGCAGTTACTGGAGGAGCAGTCATCAGTACAGTTACAGTGCTACACACACACACACACACAGAAAACAGAGTCAAAACTTTCAAAATATAATGTTACCACAGCAACCATAATCTATTCACTACTAACGTCATCTTAGAACATTAGGTGTGTATGTTAGCTAGTTACCTCAACACTAACTTCCTGCAGGTGTGTGTGTGTGTGTATGTCTACCTGCAGGTGTGTGTGTGCGTCTACCTGCAGGTGTGTGTGTGTGTGTGTGTGTGTGTGTGTGTGTGTGTGTATGTATGTGTGTGTGTGTGTGTGTGTGTGTGTGTGTGTGCGTCTACCTGCAGGTGTGTGTGTGTGTGTGTGCGTGCGTCTACCTGCAGGTGTGTGTGTGTGTGTGTGTGTGTCTACCTGCAGGTGTGTGTGTGTGTGTGTGTGTGTGTGTCTACCTGCAGGTGTGTGTGTGTGTGTGTCTACCTGCAGGTGTGTGTGTGTGTGTGTGTGCGTCTACCTGCAGGGGTGTGTGTGTATGTGTGTGTGCGTCTACCTGCAGGGGTGTGTGTGTGTGTGTGTGTGTGTGTGTATACCTGCAGGGGTGTGTGTGTGTGTGTGTGTGCGTCTACCTGCAGGGGTGTGTGTGTGTGTGTGTGTGCGTCTACCTGCAGGGGTGTGTGTGTGTGTGTGTGTGCGTCTACCTGCAGGGGTGTGTGTGTGTGTGTGTGTCTACCTGCAGGGGGGTGTGTGTGTGTGTGTGTCTACCTGCAGGGGTGTGTGGGTGTGTGTGTGTGTGTGTGTGCGCGTCTACCTGCAGGGGTGTGTGTGTGTGTGTGTGTGTGTGTGTGTGTGTGTGCGTCTACCTGCAGGGGTGTGTGTGTGTGTGTGTGTGGGGGTGTGTGTGTGCGTGTGTGTGTGTGCGTCTACCTGCAGGGGTGTGTGTGTGTGTGTGTGTGCGTCTACCTGCAGGGGTGTGTGTGTGTGTGTGTGTCTACCTGCAGGGGGGTGTGTGTGTGTGTGTGTCTACCTGCAGGGGTGTGTGGGTGTGTGTGTGTGTGTGTGCGCGCGTCTACCTGCAGGGGTGTGTGTGTGTGTGTGTGTGTGTGTGTGTGTGTGTGTGTGCGTCTACCTGCAGGGGTGTGTGTGTGTGTGTGTGTGTGGGGGTGTGTGTGTGCGTCTACCTGCAGGGGTGTGTGTGTGTGTGTTTGTGTGTGTGTGTGTGTGCGTCTACCTGCAGGGGTGTGTGTGTGTGTGTGTGTGTGCGCGTCTACCTGCAGGGGTGTGTGTGTGTGTGTGTGTGTGTGTGTGTGCGTCTACCTGCAGGTGTGTGATGTTGCGGTCGATGTTCATGGCGGAGGTCTCACAGTTCTCTGCAATGTATTTGTAGTCTGACGGACAGTCTTCATCATCCACACCATTAACACAAGGGATCGGCACATTCTCATAACCCTGCGCCACGTCACTGTGAGAACACACACACACACACACACACAATTTTTTATTTCTTTATATTTACATCACATTTTTCACAAGCTCAGATTCCAGTTCCAGTCAGTTATAATGCCAAAGGATCTTTTTCCAATTCCAAAGAATCTGGTTCCAGTACTACACTGTGTAGTCCTAAAACTAAAGGACCCAGTACCAGTACCAAAGGTTCCAGCTCAAATAACAAAGGGTCCAGTTCCAAGACAAGTGTCCTTGTTTACAAGATTCCCAATAGCAAAAGATAAAAAAAAATCCACTTTCAGTACCAAAGGATCCAATTCTCCTATCAATACCAAATAGATCTAGATCCAATATCAAAGGTTAGTCACAGTACCAAAAGATTCAGCACTAGAAACATTTCCAGATCCAAAACGAAAGGTTCCATTATTAATCTTTTATATACATAAATATGTTTTAATTTATTTATTCATTTTCATATGATTCATTTACATGTGATTCATTTACCTTTTCTCTTCTCTCCTCCCTTCCCTTTCCCAAATATTTCATTGAGAAGAAGAAAAAAAACAAACAAACAAACAAAAAAAACAAAGGAAAACAAAATTAAAAGTACCAACTCTCTCCCCCCCCTCCCCAAACAAGGCACAAAAATTTAAGTGGGAAGTGTCTGTAACTCCATAAAGTATACAATATAGGGATGCCATTTATAAGCAAATAAATAAATAAAATAAAATAAATAATTAAAAAAAAAATCAAAAAATAAATAAAAAATTCATCTAAATTAGGAGCGTATACAATACATGTCTTTGCATTAGTGTACCAGCAACTATAATATATCTACCATTCGCATCAGCGATAACGTTAGTGGACGAAAACTGTAACCTTTTGCCAATTAAAATCGCGACCCCTCCTACTTTCTAATTAAAGTTCGAGTGGAAGACGTTTCAAATATGTAAAAACCTTAGATCTCTTGACAGGATTACCTCTGACGTTCCAACAAATAGATCTTAAAGGCGTGCCTGTCCCAGCCGGAGTGGGACCCCCCCTCCCCCGAACACACCCAAAGTCTCCATAAAACAAAGGGAGACAGCAGTGTTTCCCATCAAGAATTGTCCACAATGTGAAAACAACTCAAAGAGTAAGCCGAACTAACCAACTAAATTACCTAAACAAAAAAATTCCAGTAAGAGAAAAGTCCCCTACTGACTTCAAATCTGATAAATAGTCTGCGCACTTTAACAAATATAATGTCCTTACCTTTTAAAGACTTGTAACAAATAATATAACACAGTGTAGCACGTAAAGATGAGGAAACACCACTAATAAAATGAAATAAACTCTAACCCAGTCAGAGCATCAAAACAGAGAAGCACATTAATACAGAAATAAATTTAAGAGGAGTGTTCCACAAAATCTACACGAAGTAATGCAACGACAATATCTTCAATAAGAATCCGAATTCTGTAGAGCTGGAAGGCCAAGTGCAAAAAAAGAATAAGAGTGAAAAAAACTCCACTATATAGGTGATGCAGTTCACCCCGATATCAAGAGTTTAACGTAGTCTCCTGCTTCCTCCGCTGAAATAAAGTCCTTCTGAACACCGTTATATGTAATGCGAAGCCGAGCTGGGTGAAGTATTCCATAGCCAGCGTCCTCAATACCACGAAGTTGATGCCGAACCTCGTTAAACGCGGCCCGGACCCGGGCTGTCTTGGCTGTGTAGTCAGGGAAAACGGAGATGGTCAAATCCCTCACTTTAATCCGCTGGAGCTCTCTCGCACAGCGTAAAATGTCAACACAGTCACTGTGATAGTGGAATCTGCACACAATAGCTCGTGGTCGTTCACCAGGCTTGGGCTTCGGCTGAAGGGTCCGGTGGGACCGGTCCAGAACCGGCTCCTTCTCCAGACCAAACGCCTCTTTTAACAAGGCCGCTACAGCAGCGGTTGTACAGGTGTCAGCGCCCTCTGGAACTCCCACTATCCTAACGCTATTGCGCCGTGACCTCGACTCCAAATCCTCACATTTATTCTCTAATTGAGTCACGGTCGCAGTGAGAGACTCGATAGTAGTCTTCATGTGAGCTGTGTCATCGGTGCAGCCAGAGAGCGCGTGCTCCATTTCCCCAACAGTACCTTTCAGTGTTGATATGGTAGCATCAGTAGCGACTTTATCACTAGCCAGCTGTGTTTTTATGGCCTGCAGGTCAAGCTGGATAGTAGACAGCGCTTCCCTGAACATCGCCTGAAACTCCTTTTTAAAAATATCGGCGATGTCCTTCCTCAGTGAAGCCAGCAGCTCAAGCTTGAGTGCGGCGAAGTCAGGGTCACTGCTTGGGGACGCGGATTCAGGGGGAGAAGGGGACTCACTCACGGCACGCGCACTAGGTCTCAGTCGTGTCTGAATACTACCACGGCTTTTCATGTTCTTTCCAGACATCTTAATGTGCCACAAAGTTAAAAGTGCAAATAAACGAAGTAGAATAAGTCAAAATATATTATATGACCAAAAAGCGCTAATTAATTACAATTTTAATTGAAATCAGCAGGAGCTTCCAACTTCGCGTCCTACTCCATCGAACACTGAATTCGAATCTCTGGTTCCATTATCAATCTTAACGGATCCTGTTTACATACTAAAAGTTCCAGTTTCAAAACCAAAAGATTTAGATCCAAGCACAAAGAATCCAGTCCGAGAGGATCCACTTCCAATACAGAAAGGACCAGTTCTGGTACCAACGACTTTCCTGCTCCAATATCAAAGATTATGAAAGATGTAAGTATAAGAGCTAATTATCAAAGGTTCCAGTTCCAATAAATAAGGCTCCACTTTCAACACCAAAGGTTCCTGGTCTGGAAACAAAGGCACCAGTTTCAACAGCAAAATACCCAGTACTGGTGCTCAAGGTTCTCAGTACAGTACCATTTTCAGACATGACGCCAAATGTTCCACTATCAATTTAAAAGGCTCCTGTTCCAAAATTACAGTCTTAGTACCAAAAGCTTTAGTTCCAATAGTAAAAGATCCAGCTTCATCCATCGATCTTCTACCACGTACTCCTTTTCAGAGTCACGGGGAACCTGGAGTCTATCCCAGGGATCATCGGGCACAAGGACACCAGGTACACCCTGGACAGGGTGCCAATCCATCACAGGGCACAATCACACACACCCATTCATACACTACAGACACTTTAGACATGCCAATCAGCCTACCATGCATGTCTTTGGAAACCGGAGTACCCGGAGGAAACCCCCGCAGCACGGGGAGAACATGCAAACTCCACACACACACACGGGCCACGGTGGGAATCGAACCCCCGACCCTGGAGGTGTGAGGTGTGAGGCGAACGTGCTAACCACTAAGCCAACGTGCGCCCAAGATCCAGCTTCAATTCCAAGAAAAAATAATCTGGTTCCAGTACCAATCGGCTCCAGTTAAGGTACCATACGGCTCCATTTCCTATAATAGCTCCAGTTCCAAAATTAATGCAATTTAAGTTTAAATTAACGTAATACCAAACATCTCAGGTTCCAGTACCAAGCAATTCAGTTCCTCTACCACTAAGCCTGCAGTTCTAGTACCAAACAACTCTTATTCCTATACCAAAGAATTCCGTTCCAGTACAAAAAGGAACCAGTTCCAGTACTAGTATCGAAGTGTGTCAGTTCCAGTGCCAAGCAGAACTGTTCTTTCACCTTGGGCTTAACAATGGTCTTGGTGGAAATTAAGTAGAACCCAAGTTCTGTTCCTTCTTTGGCAGGTTCTTGTTTTTGAACTAACAAACTGGCAGAGTACCCCCCCCCACACACACACACACACACACACACACACACACACACACACATCATAGCGCTGCACATTTAGTGCCTTTAGACGTGATTTAGGACACAGCCCATGGAGAGGCTAAAATGGATGGAACTCAGACCTGCAGATGATCCTCTCCGTCCGCACAATCCGATTGGCTATTCCTCTCCTCAACTTCCTATTTATCTGGAGCGCCACCCACACCGGCGAATCAGGTCGTGCCAAGGAGAGGGGTGTGTCTCCTTCTTTATTCACAACATCAATATCTGCCCCTCTGGACAGGAACAGCCTGGAGGAGAGAGACACACTTAATTCAGACAGACTTGTTCAAAGTCAAAAGAAAGATTAAAAAAAAAGAAAGAAATGTTAAAAATAAAAGACAGAACTGAATAAGAAGGGAAGAAAGGAAGGAATGAAGAAGGTTAAAAAAGAAAAAGTCAGAAAATGAAAGAATGAAAGAAAGAAAGGCAGAAAATGGAAGAAAAGGCAGAGAGAAAAAGTCGGACAGAGAGACAGACAGTATGAAGGACAGACAGATGGTCAGACAGAGAGGGAGACAGTATGAAGGACAGACAGATGGTCGGACAGACAGATGGTCAGACAGAGAGACAGATGGTAAGAAGGACAGATGGATGGTCAGACAGAGAGACAGACAGTATGAAGGACAGGCGGATGGTCGGACAGAGAGACAGACAGTATGAAGGACAGACAGATGGTCAGACAGAGAGACAGACAGTATGAAGGACAGACGGATGATCGGACAGAGAGACAGACAGTATGAAGGACAGACGGATGATCGGACAGAGAGACAGACAGTATGAAGGACAGACGGATGATCGGACAGAGAGACAGACAGTATGAAGGACAGACGGATGATCGGACAGAGAGACAGACAGTATGAAGGACAGACGGATGGTTGGACAGAGAGACAGACAGTATGAAGGACAGACGGACGTGACGCAGTGGATGTGTCCCTCGCGGGCAGCGATGTGCAGGGGCGTGTCCCCGTGAAGGTTAACGGAGGTCAGAGGACACCCAGCATTCAGGACCAGCTCAGCGATCTCAGCACAGCCAGCAAACGAGGCCCAGTGCACACACACGTTCATCTCCTACACACACACACACACACAAATCAGAATGCGCATGTGTGTGTGTGTGTGTGTGTGTGTGTGTGTATGAAGTGTATGAGGTGTGTGTGTGTGTGTATATGAGGTGTGGGTGTGTGTGCATGAGGTGTGGGTGTGTGTGCATGAGGTGTGGGTGTGTGTGCATGAGGTGTGGGTGTGTGTGCATGAGGTGTGGGTGTGTGAGTGTGTGTGTGTATGAGGTGTGTGTGTGTGAGTGTGTGTGTGTATGAGGTGTGTGTGTGTGAGTGTGTGTGTGTATGAGGTGTGTGTGTGTGGTGTGTGTGGTGTGTGTATGAGGTGTGTGTGTGTGTATGAATGAGGTGTGCGTGTGTGTGTATATTTGTGTGTATGTGGTGTGTATGAGGTGTATGTGTATGAGGTGTGTGAGAGTGAGTGTGTGTGTATGAGGTGTGTGTGTGTGGTGTGTGTATGAGGTGTGTGTGTGTGTGTATATGAGGTGTGCGTATATGAAGTGTGTGTGTGTGTATGAGGTGTGTGTTTGTATGTGGGTGTGTATGTGGTGTGTATGAGGTGTGTGTGTATGAGGTGTGTGTGTATGAGGTGTGTGTATGTATATGTGGTGTGTGTATGAGGTGTATGTGTGTGTATGTGTGTGTGTATGAGGTGTGTGTGTGTGTGTGTGTGTGTGTGTGTGTGAGGTGTGTGTGTGTATGAGGTGTGTGTGTGTGGTGTGTGTGGTGTGTGTATATTTGTGTGTATGTGGTGTGTATGAGGTGTATGTGTATGAGGTGTGTGTGTGTGTGGTGTGTGTATGAGGTTTGTGTGTGTGTGTATATGAAGTGTGTGTGTGTGTATGAGGTGTGTGTTTGTATGTGGGTGTGTATGTGGTGTGTATGAGGTGTGTGTGTATGAGGTGTGTGTGTGTATGAGGTGTGTGTATGTATATGTGGTGTGTGTATGAGGTGTATGTGTGTGTATGAGGTGTGTGTGTGTGTGTATGAGGTGTGTGTATGAGGTGTATGTGTATGAGGTGTGGGTGAGTGAGTATGTATGTATATGTGGTGTGTGTATAAGGTGTGGGTGTGTGTATGTGTGTGTGTATGAGGTGTGTGTGTATGTGTGTGTGTATGAGGTGTGTGTGTGTGTATATGTGTGTGTGTATGGGTGTGTATGAGGTGTGGGTGTGTGTGTGGGTGTGTGTGTATGAGGTGTGTGTGTGTGTGTGTGTATGTGTGTGTGTGTGTATGAGGTGTGTGTGTGTGTGTGTATGAGGTGTGTGTGTATATGTGGTATGTGTATGAGGTGTGTGTGTGTGTATGAGGTGTGTGTGTGTGTATATGTGTGTGTGTGTGTATATGTGTGTGTGTATGAGGTGTGTGTGTGTGTGTATATGTGTGTGTGTATGAGGTGTGTGTATGTGGTATGTGTATGAGGTGTGTGTGTGTGTGTATGTGGTATGTGTATGAGGTGTGTGTGTGTGTATATGTGTGTGTGTATGAGGTGTGTGTGTGTGTATATGTGGTATGTGTATGAGGTGTGTGTGTGTGTGGGTGTGTATGAGGTGTGAGACCTTGTCCTTCAGCGTGACGTCAGCACCTCGGTTCAGCAGTGCTCTGATCACATCAGTATGTCTATGTTCAGCAGCCCAGATTATAGGAGTCCAACCACCACTGTCCTACAGAGAGAGACAGACAGATGGAGAGAGAGAGAGAGAGAGAGAGACAGATGGAGAGAGACAGATGGAGAGAGAGACAGATGGAGAGAGAGACAGATGGAGAGAGAGACAGACAGAGAAAGTAGTGAATGTAATAAACCCCATGCAGGACTGGACTGTTCACCTATCCTCATCCACAGGAGACACTCACAGTTTCAGCAGAGTTACGGAGTTCTAATCAACTAAACAAGCTCACATGCAGTTTCATCTCACCTTGGCGTTAATGTCCACCTGTCCAGTGTTCAGCAGCAGCGTGACGATCTCCAGATTCCCCAGTTTAGCAGCGTGATGGAGACCTGTGGAGCCATCCTCCTCCTGATAGAGAGAGAGAGAGAGAGAGAGAGAGAGAGAGAGAGAGAGAGAGAGCAGTGCTTGGACCCTTTAAAATGTTTTTTGTTTACAAACAAAAATGAATTATTAAAAAATACAAATGTTAATCAAAATTACATTAGACTCATTAGTGTCACTGAATGAACAATAAAAGTGGGCAAAAACAACAAAAAAAATGTGTGTGTGTGTATGTATGTGTGTGTATGTGTGTATGTATATGTGTGTGTATGCGTGTGTGTGTGTGTGTGTGTGTGCGTATGTGTGTATGCGTGTGTGTATGTGTGTGTATGCGTGTGTATGTATGTGTGTATGCGTGTGTGTGTGTGTATGCGTGTGTGTGTGTATGCGTGTATGTGTGTGTGTGTATGTGTGTATGTGCGTGTATGTGTGTATGCGTGTGTGTATGCGTGTGTGTATGTGTGTATGCGTGTGTGTGTGTGTATGCGTGTGTGTACGTGTGTATGCGTGTGTGTATGCGTGTGTGTATGTGTGTATGCGTGTGTGTGTGTATGCGTGTGTATGTGTGTATGTATGTGTGTGTGTGTGTGTGTATGCGTGTGTATGCGTATATGCGTGTGTGTGTGTATGTGTATGTATGCGTGTGTGTGTGTACGTGTGTGTGTGTGTGTGTGTATGCGCGTGTGTATGTATGTGTGTGTGTGTGTGTGTGTGTGTGTGTGTGTGTGTGTACGTGTGTGTGTGTGTGTGTGTGTATGCGCGTGTGTATGTATGTGTGTGTGTGTGTGTGTGTGTGTGTGTGTGTGTGTGTGTGTGTATGCGTGTGTATGTGTGTGTATGTGTGTGTACTCACGACATGGTAAACACACGCTCCGCTCTGTATGAGATACCTGGTCACCTCCACCTGATTGTTTATGATGGCCTCCAGCAGTGGGGTCCTCTGACTCTTATCCTCTGTGTCTACTTTAGCACCTGCCTAAAAACACCACAAACACGTACACACACACGTACACACACACGTACACACACAGAGACACACAGAGACACACAGAGACACACAGAGACACACACACATACCCCACACACATACCCCACACACATACCCCACACATCATAAATATGTCCTATACTATTAACAGAAATGATATCTTCCCCTGCACAAGTGGAAAAACTGCCTGAATTGCTCTGAATAAGTCGCTCAACTCCTAAAATTTCCCTTAAACAAGAGGATAAATTCCCAGAATTCCCCTGTAAATGTGCATAAATGTACAGAATTCCCTGCAGGAATGGATAAACTCCCAGAATTCCCATCTGCAAGTGGCTACACTGCCCGGATTTCTCTGAATTAGTGACTCAACTGCCAGATTTCTCTTTGGTGACTGGATAAATTCACAGAATTCCGTTGTAGTACCTGTATGAGCAGGTAACAGATCTCTAGCAGGCCGCGCTGAGCAGCAGCATGAAGAGCACAGCGCCGATTCTGAGAGTCTGACTGATACCCTGGCTCTATACCCTCCACTACAGAGAGAGAGAGAGAGAGAGAGAGAGAGAGACAAATCAGATTAATAAATCATGGTATAAAGTAGAGAGCTGATTGGTGGAAGTGGTTTTAAATGGAGAGCTGATTGGTGGAAGTGGTTTTAAATGGAGAGCTGATTGGTGGAAGTGGTTTCAAATGGAGAGAGCTGATTGGTGGAAGTGGTTTCAAATGGAGAGAGCTGATTGGTGGAAGTGGTTTTAAATGGAGAGAGCTGATTGGTGGAAGTGGTTTTAAATGGAGAGAGCTGATTGGTGGAAGTGGTTTCAAATGGAGAGAGCTGATTGGTGGAAGTGGTTTTAAATGGAGAGAGCTGATTGGTGGAAGTGGTTTTAAATGGAGAGAGCTGATTGGACAGGTGTTGTGTTGTACGTACTGAGCATGAGCAGAACCCTCTGGACTTCGCCCTGTTTGGCCGCAGGATAGAGCTGACGTGGGTGGAACCGCAATTTCTTCTTCCTGATCAATCGGAATGAATTAAAAACACTTCTACATGCATTCCTGTGTGTGTGTGTATGTGTGTGTGTGTATGACATCATTACCTCTCAGTCTCCTGATTGAGAATGGCTCTCTGCAGTGCCGTCCTGCTGTCTCCAGCAGGAAGTGTGCCAGGACACACTGGCTTTCCATTGGGGAGGACAAGGGAGGGGCCAACACTGTCCACACCCCCATCACCCAAGGCAACCACATCCTCGGCTCCACCCACCCCTGAAGCGGTGGCCTCATTAGGGGGTGTGGACTGAGGCACCGCCCCTTTCCTGAACTCACCCCGCCAGTGCATCCTCGCACTGCAGAAAGAAAGACAGGGGAGAGCAGAAGAAAAACAAAAGAAAGAAAGTAAGAAAGAAAGATGAGTAAAAATAACAATATGCTAATAACTGTTAGTTTAACAGTGTTTAACAGTACCACCTCCTGATCTTATCCTCTTACCTGATTGGTTCCCCGGTCCTCTTCTCGCTGCTAAGAGCTGTGTTGGTTGCTGCCAGTGCAGATGAGAGAAGTGGAGTGGTGGAGGAGGCAGTAGCCGTGACAACGGCTGACCCTGACGATGATGAGGACGGGGGTATGGTGACCTCCTGTGCCTCAGAGGCGTCCTCGCCACAATGGGGGCAGAAAAGCAGGCCGACACCCAACGAGCTGCCCCGGCTCCGCCCACCACCCAACACAGACACACAGCCGCGGTGGAAGCGATGAGCGATCCGGACGTCCGGACAACACTCCAGAAACGTCCCCTAGGACATCGTCCATGTTGTTAAAACACGGGTCTATTATTTACATGCGTGTGTGTGTGTGTGTGTGTGTCTTACAGAGAGGCAGAAGTAGCCACAGCCCGGGCAGCAGTGATGTTTCACCATATGACCGCGATGAGTCTCACACAGCACCATGAGAGAGACACGGCTGGACGGACGCATCGTCTCCCCCTTTACGACGGAGTTGGTACAGCCCACGAGCTTCGAGAAACAGAGGGGTTGGGAAGGGGGTTCGAGTTAAAATGCACCACATTACTGGCACCATGTGTGAATGACAGAACTCACAATACTGTCTCTCTGTCTCTCTCTCCCCCCAACACCATGTCTCTCTCTCTCTCTCCCCCCATGTCTCTCTCTCTCTCTCTCTCTCCCCCCCCCATGTCTCTCTCTCTCTCTCTCTCTCTCTCTCTCTCTCCCCCCATGTCTCTCTCTCTCTCTCTCTCTCTCTCTCTCCCCCCATGTCTCTCTCTCTCTCTCTCTCTCACCTGTCCATTGATGCTCTCGATGGCCATGCAGGTTGGCTGTGTGTTAGTTGCAAGCTTGTGCACGCGTGGAGCCTCCATTCTACAGCTACACAACGGCAACTCCTCCATCCGCTCCATCTCTCGATCATCTACACACAGAGAGATAGACAGGTAGATGTTTAAAACTTTCATTTGCAATACATGCATACATGAGTATTAGGCCACGCCTCCTTGACAGGCTTTGCTGTCAGATTAACCCTACCTGTGTGAGGAGACAGGGTGAGGCCGTCTGCAGCCGAGATGTCCAGAGAACCCAGAGGAACTTCAGTGTACTCAGCTGAGTCTCCTCCTGGAGGGGCTAAGACATACATGTACACACACGCACACGTACACATGTACATGCACACGCAAACACACACACACATACACATGTACATGCACACGCAAACACACACACACACGTACACATGTACATGCACACGCAAACACACACACACACGTACACATGTACATGCACACGCAAACACACACACACGTACACATGTACATGCACACGCAAACACACACACACGTACACATGTACATGCACACGCAAACACACACACACGTACACATGTACATGCACACGCAAACACACACACAGTATGATGTTGTGTTAATAATCTCGGTCTGTCTCGCTCTCTATTTGTACATCTCTGTCCCTCTACCCATCTGCCTACCCCACCATCTCCGTCTGTCCCACTACCCATCTGTCTGTCCTTCTATCTCTGTCTGTCCCTCTATCCATCTCTCTGTCCCTCTACCCATCTGTCTACCCCACCATCTCCGTCTGTCCCACTACCCATCTGTCTGTCCTTCTATCTCTGTCTGTCCCTCTATCCATCTCTCTGTCCCTCTATCCATCTGTCTACCCCTCTAACTCTGTGTCCCTATATCCATCTGTCTGTCCTTCTATCTCTTTCTGTCCTATCTCTCTGTCCCTCTATCCATCTGTCTGTCCTTCTATCCATCTGTCTATCCCTCTAACTCCATGTCCCTTTATCCATCTGTCGGTCCTTCTATCTCTGTCTGTCCTCCTATCTCTCTGTCCCTCTATCCATCTGTCTACCCCACCATCTATGTCTGTCCTCTATCTGTCTGTCCTCCTATTGCTCTGTCCCTCTATCCATCTCTCTGTCCCTCTAACCATGTCTGTCCTTCTATCACTGTCTGTCCCTCTATCCATCTGTCTGTCCTCCTATCTCTCTCTGTCCCTCTATCCATCTGTCTGTCCTCCTATTTCTCTGTCCCTCTATCCATCTGTCAATCCCACCATCTCTGTCTGTACTCCTATCTCTCTGTCCCTCTATCCAACTGTCTGTCCTTCTATCTCTGTCTGTCCTCCTATCTCTCTCTGTCCCTCTATCCAACTGTCTGTCCTCCTATCTCTCTCTGTCCCTCTATCCATCTGTCTGTCCTCCTATTTCTCTGTCCCTCTATCCATCTGTCTGTCCTCCTATTTCTCTGTCCCTCTATCCATCTGTCAATCCCACCATCTCTGTCTGTACTCCTATCTCTCTGTCCCTCTATCCAACTGTCTGTCCTTCTATCTCTGTCTGTCCTCCTATCTCTCTCTGTCCCTCTATCCAACTGTCTATCCCACCATCTCTGTCTGTCCTATCTCTCTCTGTCCCTCTATCCATCAGTCCCTCTATCCATCGGTCTGTCCCTCTATCTCTGTCTGTCCTCCTATCTCTCTGTCCCTCTATCCATCTCTCTGTCCCTCTATCCATCTCTCTGTCCCTCTATCCATCTGTCTATCCCACCATCTCTGTCTGTCCCTCTATCTCTGTCTGTCCCTCTATCTCTGTCTGTCCTCCTATCTCTCTGTCCCTCTATCCATCTCTCTGTCCCTCTATCCATCTCTGTCCCTCTATCCATCTGTCTATCCCACCATCTCTGTCTGTCCATCTATCTCTGTCTGTCCTCCTATCTCTCTCTGTCCCTCTATCCAACTGTCTATCCCACCATCTCTGTCTGTCCTATCTCTCTCTGTCCCTCTATCCATCTGTCTGTCCTCCTATCTCTCTGTCCCTCTATCCATCTGTCTATCCCACCATCTCTGTCTGTCCTCCTATCTCTCTCTGTCCCTCTATCCAACTGTCTATCCCACCATCTCTGTCTGTCCTATCTCTCTCTGTCCCTCTATCCATCTGTCTGTCCCTCTATCTCTGTCTGTCCTCCTATCTCTCTGTCCCTCTATCCATCTGTCTATCCCACCATCAGTCCCTCTATCCATCTGTCTGTCCCTCTATCTCTGTCTGTCCTCCTATCTCTCTGTCCCTCTATCCATCTCTCTGTCCCTCTATCCATCTCTGTCCCTCTATCCATCTGTCTATCCCACCATCTCTGTCTGTCCATCTATCTGTCTGTCCCTCTATCCATCTGTTCCTCTATCCAACTGTCTGTCCTTCTATCTCTGTCTGTCCTCCTATCTCTCTCTGTCCCTCTATCCAACTGTCTATCCCACCATCTCTGTCTGTCCTCCTATCTCTCTCTGTCCCTCTATCCAACTGTCTATCCCACCATCTCTGTCTGTCCTATCTCTCTCTGTCCCTCTATCCATCTGTCTGTCCCTCTATCTCTGTCTGTCCTCCTATCTCTCTGTCCCTCTATCCATCTGTCTATCCCACCATCTCTGTCTGTCCCTCCATCTCTGTCTGTCCTCCTATCTCTCTCTGTCCCTCTATCCATCTGTCTATCCCACCATCTGTCTGTCCCTCTATCTCTGTCTGTCCTCCTATCTCTCTCTGTCCCTCTATCCAACTGTCTATCCCACCATCTCTGTCTGTCGTCCTATCTCTCTGTCCCTCTATCCATCTCTCTGTCCCTCTATTCATCTGTCTATCCCACCATCTCTGTCTGTCCTCCTATTTCTCTCTGTCCCTCTATCCATCTGTCTATCCCACCATCTGTCTGTCCTCCTATCTCTGTCTCTCTATCCATCTCTCTGTCCCTCTATTCATCTGTCTATCCCACCATCTCTGTCTGTCCCTCTATCTGTCTGTCCTCCTATCTCTTTGTCCCCCTATCCAACTGTCTGTCCTCCTATCTCTCTCTGTCCCTCTATCCATCTGTCTATCCCACCATCTCTGTCTGTCCCTCTTTCTCTTTCTGTCCCTCTATCCATCTGTCTGTCCTCCTATCTCTGTCTCTCTCTCTCCGTCTCTCTCTCTCTATCTCTCCCCATACATATTTGTCCCACTACCCATCTGTCTGTACATTTGTCTGACTGACATCCCTCACTCACCATATTGAATTTATTATCATGTTGCTAACACACACACGCACGCACACAAACACCCACTCACCTCTGTCTGTCTCTGCAGCTGTCAATTTGCCTCTCTTTCTTTGCTGTTTCCATGGTGATTCACGCTCTCCTTTCTTTTTTAGCCCTCCTCTTGGCTGATCGGATGAAAACCCCTACAGATGCACCACACACACACACACACAGGCGAACGCCAGTAAACATGACAAAACACGAGCACACTCTGGTTTCTTCTCCTGTTTAACTCAATCTTTGCTGGGATTGGCTGGAGCCACTCACATGATCAGATGTTCTCTCCACATCATCCTCGATCTGCACGTCCTCTCCCTCCATCATCCCATCTTCAGACTGTAAAATACAACGGCACAGAGACACACATCAGAAACCAGAAATCCCACCTCAATGACTAATCATAGAGAGAGAGAGAGAGAGAGAGAGAGAGAGAGAGAGACAGAGAGAGTCAGCGAGAAAGTAGGAAAGAGAAAGAGAGAGTCAGAGAGAGAGAGTCAGAGAGAGAGAGTCAGAGAGAGAGTCAGAGAGAGAGTCAGAGACAGAGAGTCAGAGACAGAGCGAGAGAGTAGGAGAAAGAAAGCGTTAGAGAGAGAGAGAAAGAGAGAGTCAGAGTGAGTAAGAGAGTCAGAGTCAGAGAGAGAGTCAGAGAGTGAAAGAGAGAGTCAGAAAGAAAGAGAGAGTCAGAGAGAAAGAGAGTCAGAGAAAGAGAGAGTCAGAGAGAGAGTCAGAGAGAGTCATAGAGAGAAAGAGAGTCAGAGAGAGAAAGAGAGAGTCAGAGTCAGAACCTTCTCCGTAAAAACAAGAGAGCTAAACAAAAAGCTAGGAAGGAAATCTGGTTTGATAAAGAGTACAAAACGAAAAGAAAAGAAAACTATGAAATTTTATGGGTATGGAAATACCGATAAAAATGTAGAAATGTGGGAAAACTACTACAAAAACTTAATTAAAGAAATAACTCCAGAAGCCCTCACACCTGATCAGAAACACCTACAGAAAAGGATAAGCCAACTGGAACCTGCCATCAAAACCAATCAACACCCCCTAGACCATCAGATTACCCCAGAACAACTGACAGACGCACTCAACAAGCTCAAACCCAGAAAAGCATTCGGCTTACACAACATCAGACCAGAAACGCTGAAGCTCAGCCCTACTGTAATGCAGAAGAACTTACTGAAACTCTTCTGCCTGGGCCTGCAAACCGGTTATTCTCACGATACCTGGAATAAAGGTTTACTCCCACTATACAAAAGCAAATGTGACCCCAAAAGTTTCAGAGGCCCCTGTGTGACCAGTGATCTGGGGAAGACCTTCTGTTGTATTCTCAATACCTGGATACAGACCATGTCCACCCACCCACGCACTACTGACCACATTTACACACTACACACCCTAATCAACAGCACACACACCAACACACACACATTTACACACTACACACCCTAATCAACAGCACACACACCAACACACACATTTACACACTACACACCCTAATCAACAGCACACACACCAACACACACACATTTACACACTACACACCCTAATCAACAGCACACACACCAACACACACACATTTACACACTACACACCCTAATCAACAGCACACACACCAACACACACATTTACACACTACACACCCTAATCAACAGCACACACACCAACACACACATTTATACACTACACACCCTAATCAACAGCACACACACCAACACACACGCATTTACACACTACACACCCTAATCAACAGCACACACACCAACAACACACACACATTTACACACTACACACCCTAATCAACAGCACACACACCAACACACACATTTACACACTACACACCCTAATCAACAGCACACACACCAACACACACATTTATACACTACACACCCTAATCAACAGCACACACACCAACACACACATTTACACACTACACACCCTAATCAACAGCACACACACCAACACACACATTTATACACTACACACCCTAATCAACAGCACACACACCAACACACACATTTACACACTACACATCCTAATCAACAGCACACACACCATACTATTCTCCTTGATAGATTAGAAAATGTTGTTGGCATTAAGGGAACAGTCCTCTCCTGTCTCAGGTCTTATTAGACCGATCAGTATCAGTTCGTTGATGTAAATGGAGACTTCTCAACGCATAACGAGGTTAAATTTGGTGTTCCACAAGGTTCAGTTTTAGGCCCACTGCTTTTTACTTTATATATGCTACCTCTAGGTCTAATTATTCATAAACATGGAATTAGCTTCCACTGTTATGCTGATGATACACAGCTGTACGTTTCAGCGAAGCCAGAGGACAGACAGCAGCTTAGTAAAGTTGAGGAATGTGTAAAGGACATTAGACACTGGATGCTAATTAACTTCCTCTTACTTAATTCTGATAAGACAGAAGAACTTGTATTAGGCCCACGTGTAGCTAGAAGTAATCTTTCTGATCTCACAGTAACTCTGGATGGTCTTTCTGTTTCATCATGTGCAGCAGTAAAAGACCTTGGAGTGATTATTGACTCCAGTCTATCATCTGATGCTCATGTAGATAATATTATTATGATAGTCTTCTTTCATCTCAGAAATATTTCTAAGATAAGAAATATATTGTCACTACATGATGCGGAAATATTAGTTCATGCTTTCGTCACCTCTAGATTAGATTACTGTAATGCCTTACTGTCTGGATGTTCCAGTAGGAGCATAAACAAACTCCAGTTAGTCCAGAATGCAGCTGCTAGAGTCCTAACTAGAACCAGAAGATACGACCACATCACCCCGATCTTATCCACACTGCATTGGCTCCCAGTGAAATCTCACATTGATTATAAAATACTATTACTGACCTATAAAGCACTAAACGGTCTCGCGCCACAGTATCTAAGCGACCTTTTGGTTTTATATGATCCGCCACGCCTACTTAGATCAAAAGATGCAGGCTATTTGTTGGTACCGCGAATAGCGAAGGCCACAGCAGAGGGAAGAGCTTTCTCTTATAGAGCCCCACAGTTATGGAACAGTCTTCCTATTAGTGTTCGGGACTCAGACACAGTCTCAGTGTTTAAGTCTAGGCTTAAAACGTATTTGTTTACTCAAGCCTACCCGGACTAGACTTTCTGTTACGCTAAGCACAGTCCTAATAATCTTTTCTCTCCCACTCTCCTTCTGTCGAGCCCCACACGATTTTATGGATATACTAGAGATCCTGATCGTTTCTGATCTCCGGACCTGCCTGACCCGTTCGGATGTCCTACCTCTGGATGGAGCTCTCATCTACTCCAATTCCAGACTGCTGGGACTACGGCTGCTCCTAAGGCCAAACAGAATTCATATAAATCCATAATGAACTTTTTCACACTATCTGTTGTTACCCAGATGAGGATAGGTTTCCTTCTGAGTCGGGTTCCTCTCAAGGTTTCTTCCTCTGAAAACATCTTAGGGAGTTTTTCCTTGCCACCCTCGCCACAAAGTGTCTTGCTCAGTTGGGATAAATTCACACCTTTAATATCTATATACCGTGATGATATTTCTGTAAAGCTGCTTTGAGACAATGTCTATTGTAAAAAGTGCTATACAAATAAAATTGAATTGAATTGTGTGAGTGAGTGTGTGTGTGTGTGTGAGTGAGTGTGTGTGTGTGAGTGTGAGAAAGTGTGTGTGTGAATGAGCGTGTGTGAGTGTGAGAAATTGTGTGAGTGTGAGTGGGTGTGTGTGTGAGTGAGTGTGTGAGTGTGTGGGTGTGTTTGTATCAGCACCTTGCTGTCGGAGAAGATGACGTCGTCTCCTGCGTAACTGTTGTACAGCAGGTGAAAATCTTCCTCGTCCGCATCATCATCCAGATCCTCCAGCCAACCACAGCTCAGGTCTTTGGTCTCCGGGGCAACAGGCTCTGCCTTCTCCACCACAGGTAAAGGAGGTACGGTCTAAACAGAAAGCACACAAGTTATACAGGATAAACATTTATAGATGGAGGGGGTGGGGCTTCCATCGGGTCAGTTAATATCAAAGAGTTCAAACAGACACAAATGTCAATCATTCCTGAGTCACATGCTGATTGGCTCATCTATAATAATAAGGAAATGTGCTGTTATTAGAGGGAATTCGCTGCTATGGCTAGCCTGAAAGGTCACACATCCTCATCCTGACTGTATTTGGGGAAAACATTGAGTTTTCTTTAAGATACTTATTCAAATTAGCTTTGGCTTGTTTCCTTCTCACCTCCGTCTGCTCTGAGGATTTGTCTGACTTTTCTGCAGGGGGCGCTGTGGAGTCGGTGTCCAACTTCTGCTTCTTTACCACTTAATAAAGAGAGGGAAAACAGCACAAAAAATGAGTCTACATGTTCACATGAACACTTTTAAGAATATATTTTAATTTACATAATAATAAAAGTCTCTAGGGGAGAGAGAGAGAGAGAGAGAGAGAGAGAGAGAAAGAGGAGTGAAACCTGTATCAGTGTCTGAAGTGCTACTTGTTTTTGGTCTGTCTGGAGTTACAGCGGTCTGGACAGTGCGCACCTGAAACAAACAAACACACACACACACACACACACACACACACACACACACAGAGATTAAGCCAAGTCCAACACTGCACCCGTTTCACTAAATAGTGCTGTCATTGATAGGTTCTGGAAAAGGTTAGATGAGTAGAAAAGTTGGACATCAGTTCTCCCCATTTTTAAGAAATGGTTTTGTCCAGTTTGACATTTTAGGTTCTCTTTTACGTTCTGTGGGAACAACCCATTCCTGAAAAGAGGGGATGTGATACACCATTAATATCAAACTGGAACAGCCATTTCCTAAACAGAGGGGGATCTGATACACCATGTGGCAGCGGGGGCGTGGTCGAGCATTAGCTGTGGATGGAGAGGAGGCAGGTCAAACCAGCAGGTAACATGTGATGATTCTCACCTGTGCATTATTAGCCTGAATTTACTTACGTGTGTCTGTTCTTTCAGGGTCTGTAACAAGCCAGAGAGGGGGAGGGAGAGAGAGAGAGAAAAAGAAAGAAAAAGAAAGAAAAAGAAAGAAAGAGAGAGAAAGAGAGAGAGCTGAGCCATGCAGAGCTGTGAGTGTGAGAATGTGAGCGTATGTCTGAGAGAGTGTGAGAGGCAGAGAGAGAGAGTGTGTGTCTGAGAGAGTGCGAGAGGGAGAGAGAGAGAGAGAGTGTGTCTCTGAGAGTGTGAGAGAGAGAGAGAAAGTGTGAGAGAGAGTGTGTCTCTGAGAGTGTGAGAGAGAGAGAGAAAGAGTGTGTCTGAGAGAGTGTGTCTGAGAGAGTGAGAGAGAGAGAGAGTGTGTCTGAGAGAGTGTGAGAGAGAGAGTGTGTCTGAGAGAGAGTGTGTCTGAGAGAGAGAGTGAGTGTATGTGTAAAGAATTGAAAGCTCTGAAAAGTAAACGTAACAGTTACAAAAATAGAGACTTTTGACTTATTCCAAGCCTGCCTCCCGTATCCTCCCTCCAGACCTGGCCCAGGGGAAGTGTCACACTGGTGCCAAAACCTGGGACGGAGGAGGATCACCGCCATGGAGATAATGTTAATTCCATGTTAATTCCCTTGCCGGCCTCCACGCTCCTGAAGCTCTTCGAGGGTGCTGCGGACGCGGGGGCTGGCCAGTGTCAAAGTGGGTGGTCCTCCTGCTGCCACTAACCCAACAGCTTCCGGTCGTGAACCTGCTGGACTTAAAGTGGGGCATTTTGCAACAGGTTGGCCACACCCCGAACAACACAATCAGCACTTCTGCTCGCTGACGTTCCGCGAGCTCGGCGCCTGTTCACATTTACCCAACGGCTCTGAGACACCTGTAGTGGACCTCGTAGTGCTGGAGTGGTTCGTTGCCCGACTACTGCTAGGTATGGCGGAGTGGGTCCAGTGCCACCATCTGGCGTCGCTAGATGAGGCAATCCAGCTGGTGAAGGACCATTTGGTGGTGTTTCCAGGGGTAGGTCAGCCCCCCCTTCACCCTCCCTCTTTCTCTCTCATTCTCCCCGCCCTTTCGTTTCCCTGCTCTACAGAAACAGGGAACAATTCCCCCGAAACCAGCTCCCCATCCCAGGGTTCCACTACCCCTACCTCCTCTCCTTCTGCTTCACCTCTGATGTCTCCCCAACTCCCTCTCTCTCTACACAGGTAGTACATTCCGCAACTACCAGGACGGAGGCAAAAGCTGGGCATTTTCGGGTTTCGAGATCTCCCTTTGGGATCCAGATCCCTGATGCGCTGCAGGCCTCCCCGATCAAGCAGGTACATACAGCATGTCAATGAGTATACAAGGGAGTACATATCAGCCACAGGGACAGTCCATTTCCTAAACAGAGGGGGATCTGATACACCATTAATCTCATACTGGAACAAACCATTCCTGAATATCTGGGGAATATCTTACCTGTGAGAGAGGGGGTCTGTTCATGGTCTTGCGAGCTCGGTGAACTTTGGGCGGAGGACTGGATGTGGACGGGGGAGAGGACATTAAGGAGGATGATGGAGAGATGGGTGTCTTACTGCCCGGCCCACACACAGTCATTTTGGCACGCCCGAAAACGGAGGAGGGTGACGACGGAGGGAGCGATTTTGCTGCGTGACCTAGCAAAGAAACCGAGAATTAGCCTAAGAATTAGCGCTACACTGCTACATATCAGCTAGTTAAAATTCAAACCAAATTAACTCTGAAACACGAACTGGACGCAAGCTTTGGTGTTCGAGCCGTGGTTTACCTGCGAGGGTTTTTCCGTATGTCGCCGCTTTCTCAACACTCTGTTTGTCTTTCGGTGACACGCTCGGCTCTGTTAGCGTATTAGTTCATAAAGATGAGTTAGCAGCCATTTTGAGAAAAAAGAAACTTATGTATTTTCACAAATAAAATGATTCTATACATTTTCACAAGTAATTTTATTGTGAATGTAACAGAATGTGCCTACCTACGGGTTCGCAGTGCGCTGGACTACGAACGGACGGATCCTGAAGAAAACAGAAAAGCACGATTAGATTAGCTAGCTAATGTTAGGTTAAATGACATTTTTACAGTGTCCATGAGAAGATTCCACATGAACAGCTCACGCGTTGAAAATTTCCATCACGTGTCTCAATACATCGGAGCACGTGTTAACGGCTGATACGTTAACTGCAGAAATCTTTTGTAAAAAAAGTGCCTCATTAGTAATTTAACACACCTGAGGTAAAGGTTGATGTATTTCCACTGTCACAGTGTGTGTGTGTGTGAATACAGCTACATACTAGCTACATGAATCATTACGCTAAATCATTAGCTAGCTTATGCTCAGTGTACATTTTTTTCCCCAGTTGCCTAGCAACTGGAAACTATCCTCAATACAGTCCTATTTAAACATACCGTATTATGTGCATCTATTATTAGGTATACAATATTATCACAACTTTAAAAACACGACTTATCGTAAACATTTCAAACCATCATCACGCAGCAAAGAAATGAAAAAACTAAGACGTGCAATCCGCTGTTTTATTATTATTATTATTATTTCCAATATCAGAGTTTCATTTATATTCTCTCTTCCTCTCTGACGGTCTCTCTCTTCCAGTGTCTGTCTCTCGAACTGTCTCTCTCTTCCGGTCTCTCTCTTCCGGTCTCTCTCGCTCTCTCTCGGACTGTCTCGCTCTCTCTCGGACTGTCTCGCTCTTCCGGTCTCTCTCGCTCTCTCTCTCTCGGACTGTCTCTCTCGCTCTCTCTCGGACTGTCTCTCTCTTCCGCTCTCTCTCGGACTGTCTCTCTCTTCTGGTCTCTCTCGCTCTCTCTCGGACTGTCTCTCTCGCTCTCTCTCGGACTGTCTCTCTCTTCCGGTCTCTCTCGCTCTCTCTCGGACTGTCTCTCTTCCGGTCTCTCTCGCTCTCTCAGACTGTCTCTCTCTTCCAGTCTCTCTCGCTCTCTCAGACTGTCTCTCTCTTCCGGACTGTCTCGCTCTCTCTCGGACTGTCTCGCTCTTCCGGTCTCTCTCGCTCTCTCTCGGACTGTCTCTCTCGCTCTCTCTCGGACTGTCTCTCTCTTCCGCTCTCTCTCGGATTGTCTCTCTCTTCCGGTCTCTCTCGCTCTCTCTCTTCCGGTCTCTCTCGCTCTCTCTCGGACTGTCTCTCTCTTCCGGTCTCTCTCGCTCTCTCTCGGACTGTCTCTCTCTTCCAGTCTCTCTCGCTCTCTCTCTGCCGGTCTCTCTCGCTCTCTCGGACTGTCTCTCTATTCCAGTCTCTCTCTCTCGGACTGTCTTTCTCTTCCGGTCTCTCTCGCCCGGTCTCTCTCGGACTGTCTTGCTCTTCCGGTCCCTCTCGGACTGTCTCTCTCTTCCGGTCTCTCTCGGACTGTCTCTCTCGCTCTCTCTCTTCCGGTCTCTCTCGGACTGTCTCTCGGACTGTCTCTCTCGCTCTCTCTCGGACTGTCTCTCTCGCTCTCTCTCGGACTGTCTCTCTCTTCCGGTCTCTCTCGCTCTCTCTCTCGGACTGTCTCTCTCTTCCGGTCTCTCTCACTCTCTCTCCGACTGTCTCTCTCTCTTCCGGTCTCTCTCTCTCTCGGACTGTCTCCCTCGCTCTCT
This sequence comes from Ictalurus furcatus, assembly GCF_023375685.1. Lineage (NCBI taxonomy): Eukaryota > Metazoa > Chordata > Actinopteri > Siluriformes > Ictaluridae > Ictalurus > Ictalurus furcatus. The sequence goes on from NC_071268.1 coordinate 30,135,654, forward strand.
CTCGGACTGTCTCTCTCTTCCAGTCTCTCTCGCTCTCGGACTGTATCTCTCTTCCCGAGTCTCTCTTCCTATCACTCCTCCAGTCTTTCTCGAACTGTCTCTCAATCTGTTTGTCCCTCTCTTCCTACCTCTCCCGTTGTCTCTCTCTCGTCTTGTCTCTCCCTAAGACTGTATCTCCTCGTCTCTCCCTTTTGTCTGTCTTTCTCGACTTGTCTCCCTCCCTCTGTCTCTCGATTTCTGTGGTCTCTCCCTCTATCCCTTTCTCATCATCTGTGTCTCTCTATCTACTTCTCTACTCAGTCACACAATTGCAATAACACCTTCTCCCCCTGTTTACGTATTTATTTCTGTCTGTCTGTCTTTCAGCGTAATAAATGTATTTATCTCTCTCTACAATAGTGCATTTATCTGTCTGTGTTGTATAAAGGAAAAAAAAAGAGTCCGGCTGCTCTTTACCGCTCGCGCATCTCTCTCTCACTCTCTCTCTCACTCTCTCTCTCTCTCTCTCTCTCTCGCTCGCTCTCTCTCTCTCTCTCTCTCTCTCACACACACACACACCTGTATAAATGCACATGCGTATTTGCTGTAACATTAATAATAAACCAGTATGCCACGGTGCCTATAAGTTTGTGCACCCACCTGTTCCATCCTTCTTGCCTCCGCCGATATGTTACTACCGAAAAGAAACAAAACGCAGTGTGAATTCCGACACACTGCCGAAACAAACACAAGATGGCCGCCGCGCTTGACCATATTTCAAAATAAAAGCCTCTACCGGTCAATGAATAGAAAAAAATACTATTATTATTATTATATCTCACTGCCAAAATGTTTATTGTTTATTTTGGTTTGCAAGAGTGAAAAACATATTCTATTTTGAAAAAAGTACACTTTTAACCTACCTCTGAACATATAATCACTAAATTTGATCAGTGAGACTTTAAGATTGTTTAACATTCCTCTATGTACAGTCGGAGTCTTCACTTGGACGAGTGACGTCATCACGCGCCAGGATTGGCTAATGTTCACAATCGTTATCAGGCTTAGTTGCTATGGAGACGCAAGGACTCTAAACCTAAAAAGCCTGACTTTTAGTTAGGAATGGCTTTCCACCTGAGGAAAATAAAATGTCTACATTTTAAATCAATACACTTATTTAGAATATTTGTATTTTCTTTTGTATAAGTTTAGCTAGTAAACCTTTTTAACCTTTTAAATAGTTTTTGAGTATTTCTACTTCATTCGATATTTATTTATTGTTTGCTTTCTCATTTCATTTAGAATTTCTTTTTGAATTAAACGTTAAAACCCGCCGATTTGCTCGTGAGTGTAAATTATTATCCAATCACAGCCCAGGAAACATCCCCCTTAACCAATCATAGTGCAGGAGGCGGGACACTGAAGAGCCAATCACAGCACAGTTTGTTGTCTCGGGGTTAGCTCGCTACAGCCCTCAGGTGGAACAGCCCATTACAGGGAAGCAGTAAGTTAAAAATAAATATTCCTATCATTTATTAGTTTTAAATAGTAGTGATATGAAACGAAATTAATGTTGTTGTTATATGAATTCAATTTTAAACAAAAACACACTGACCGCTAATCAGCTAGCAAGATCTAAATCGAGGGACGTCAGGATGTGTCCTAAATCGCGGGGACACTCCCTAGGAAGGTGCACTATATAGGGCGCTATAACAGAATGTAGCGGCTTATACAGGAAGTAGGTTAGTGCACTTTGTGTATTGTTTTGGATACAGCCCCAGGTTTGCTAACTGTCTAATGTGTCTGATTTGTGTATTCAGATTAGTTTAAGTCTGTTAGCTACATGTGACGGCTAATTTATGCTAATGTAGGCTAATTAAACTAGCCTTTGGTCGATTAGCAGATTAGCTAGCTAATTATGTGTAAATAAAACCGTGTGTAGTAAATAATATTGTTAAATATTCAGGCTGGTTTTGTTATATATATATATATATATATATATATATATATATATATATATATATAATCTGTGATATTTCTCTGTCTCTGCAGGATGATTTGTGTATGAGTGAGTGTGGGTGTGTGTGTGTATGTGTATGTGTGTATGAGTGAGTGTGTATGTGTATGTGTGTATGAGTGAGTGTGTATATGGGTGTGTGTGTGTGTGTGTGTATGAGTGAGTGAGTGTGTATATGGGTGTGTGTGTGTGTGTATGAGTGTGTGTGAGTGAGTGAGTGTGAGAGTGTGCAGCAGGATGTTGGGCGAGGTGGTATCCCCACGCTGCAGGGACATTGAGAGGAAGGCAGGGTACATGCGGCCGGAGGAGTGTGCCTTTCCCCCCTCGGTCCCGTCGGCGCTCCCCTCGGGCCGGTGGTGTATCCGGGACGTGTGTGGTGTGGTTTGTGCGGTTCTCACCTGGTTCCTGGTTCTGTACGCTGACTTTGTGGTGATGTTTGTCGTGCTGCTGCCTGTGAGGAACGCTGTGTACAGCGTGCTCAACGCCACCCTGTTCAACACCCTCGCTGTGCTGGCGCTCACTTCACACAGCCGTGCCATGTGCACCGACCCTGTAAGTGTCTCCGACCCATGTGACTGCGCGTCCAAACTTGTGTACAGAGCTATGGTTCGAACCACAATACGTTTCGGAATTAAAGCTGAAAGTGTGTGATCAGCACACAAACTCTAAAATACTACAGAAGGTGTGCACAGCCAGAGCACCGTAATCGGGCTCAGGTGCAGGACAACAGAAATAACAATAAGGAAAAAAGAAACGTGATGTCCACACAATGAATTTACAGCTCTAAACAACTTTTTACTGAAAGCGCAATGTTCCAACCGTCAGGGCTTCGTCAAGGCTTCGTCAGGCACAATTATAACTTCAGTGTGTGGACATCACGCTTCTTTTTTCCCACCTGACTTTGTTGTCCTGTGTGTTTGTCCTGGGTGTGAAATTCTGGCTCCTGGTTTAACAGTGGTGTCCTCCTCACAGTTGTGTGTCCTCTCCTGTTGGTGTACAGTATGTGTGATGTATGTAATGAACAGTGAGGTGCTGTTGTGTCACTGCAGGGGGCCGTGCCGAAGGGAAATGCCACTAAAGAGTACATAGAGAGTCTGCGCCTGAAACCAGGACAGGTCGTCTACAAGTGTCCTAAATGCTGCAGTATCAAACCTGACCGAGCTCACCACTGCAGGTAACGCACACAAACACACACGGACGTGTATATAAACAAGGCATTGTGGCACTATAAGAACTGCAGAGCACTGTTTTCACACATACTATAATCACCCCCTCCCCCCATACTATAATAACCCCTCACCCCATACTATAATCACCCCCTCACCCCCTCACCCCCCCTCACCCCATACTATAATTACCCCTCACTCCATACTATAATCACCCCTCACCCCATACTATAATCACCCCCTCACCCCATACTATAATCACCCCCTCACCCCATACTATAATCACCCCCTCACCCCATACTATAATCACCCCCTCACCCCATACTATAATCACCCCTCACCCCATACTATAATCACCCCTCACCCCATACTATAATCACCCCTCACCCCCCCTCACTCCATACTATAATCACCCCTCACCCCATACTACAATCACCCTCTCGCTGTCATGTACAAACCCACTTGGATTACCACGTAGTAAAAAGGTTTAGGTGTTAAGGAGTTGATTGTGATTTGAGACGCAGCCTGAGGCTCTGGGAGAGACTGTGAGATGCACCATGTCCTACTTTCACAGAGAAACTCACTCTGAGTGTGTGTGTGTGTTTGTTTCCTCCCTGTCAGTGTGTGTAAGCGCTGTATCAGGAAGATGGACCACCACTGTCCTTGGGTGAACAACTGCGTGGGTGAAAACAACCAGAAATACTTTGTGCTTTTTACGGTGAGAGCAGTGTGCTGAGATCATCATACAGACACCTCAAACCACTACCTGCATCTCAGTACCTGTGTGGTTTTTAACTCTGTTCAGTTCAAACGGGGATGAAAGGAAATAATGCGGGCGGCAGTCTAGATTTCTTATCACTTAACACAGTTACCTTGCATGTCAAGTGTGTGGTGTGACCTAAATTCTTCAGGGTTCTAAATTTACACTCATCGCTCAACCACATATCATACGTCATATTACAGCTCTAGAACTCTAGAACACTAGATACTAGTGCACAGCCGTCTATACACTTACTGTAAACATTTTCCCCAATAATGCAGATAGAACCAAATACAAATAGGTAGAAGCAGGTCTTTGTTGTGCCAAGAAGTAATGCTCAAGTCTTTGACACTTTAGTCCCCCAATAAAAACAGTCCAGTTCAAAGACAGACAAGTTCTCTGTCAAGTCTCATGCCAAGACAGATGAGTCCCACATGAAGGTACAAGTAAGGGCAGTTTAGTCCCAGGTAAATATGGGCAAGTCCTGAATTAAGATCCAAGTGAATACAGTCAGTTCCCACATCCCAGATGAACTCCCAAGCAAAGCTCCTCAACTCCCAAGTTCCAGATGAAGTTCCAAGTAAAGACAGTCAAGTCATGATTCCCAGATAAAGTAAAGATAATCAAACCCAAAGTCCCGAGTCAAGTTTCAGGTAACGACAGTCGAGTACAAAGTCCCAATTCAGGCCTAAAGTCCAGAGTCAAGTTCGAAGTAAAGACAATCAAGTCCCGAGTCAAGATCCCAGTCAAGCCCCAAGACACAAGTAAAGATTGTTGAGCCCCAAATCTTGAGTCAAGTTCCAAGTAAAGAGAGTCAAGCCCCAAGTCCTGGGTCAAGTCCTGGGTCAAGTCCTGGGTCAAGTCCTGGGTCAAGTCCTGGGTCAAGTCCTGGGTCAAGTCCTGGGTCAAGTTCAAAGTAAAGAGAGTCAAGTCCCGAGTCAAGATCAAAGTCAAGCCCCAAGTACCGAGTCAAGCCCCAAGTAAAGATATGTTAATATCCACCCCATTCCTGGTCTCAAAGATGCCCCAAGTACTTGTCCATGAACACCCAAAATATGAGGAAGTTATCTCTAACCACTAAAATTGTGTGTAAGGTTATCCAAACACAGGTAAAAACCTCTCCAAAATGGCACAAAACCTCTCTAAATGACATGAAACCTCTCTAAATGGCACAAAGCCTTTAAATATTGCAGACTTCTAGAAATAGCAAAGATTTTTTTTAAAGGCACAAAATAACCTCTCCAAATGGCACAAAATGAAAACAAATGGCAGTAGCATGAACTCTGTTACACAATGTGTAATTTCACACACACAAAAAAGCCTGAAACATACTTATAAAATATAATGTTTATTAAAAATAGTGCCAGAGCCCCAGGTGAAGGAGCACTTGCTCTCCGAATGGCTCAAATGATAGACACACAAGTGACCCCTCTCCTCTGACTTCTCTGGGGGGTAGATAGAGCCCCTCAACTCAATCCACATAGTCTTACTAAAAAAAAAAAAAAAGAGCCACTCTGAAATAACTGCTCCAGAAGCTGTGATGCATTCAGGCTTTTTCGGGAGCACACCGCCGCTATAAGACGCCGATAAATCGCATGCTGAGCGAAAACCAGTAGAAAACTAGCGATCAGAAAAAACTGCCAAACATGCAAAAACCTGCTGTATAAAGTTTTGCCGGAAGACCGCTAGAGCGGAGCTGCCATTTCCCTGTAGCCCTGTAGCGCTGTGCTGATTGGCCTGTACCGCTGACACACAACTCAAGACGCACGCGTAAAGGGTTTGGTTGTGCTGATTACGCGTTTGATTTTCTCAGCCTCTGAGTGGTCAATCATGTCAAGTTTGGGCTTGTTTGAAAGCTAGAAGTATCTACAATTGGTCCAAGTAGGTGTCAGTCAAGTTAGACTGCCCGATTATAATTTAGGAGGCGGGTTGTTCAGCTAGCCAAAGCAGATTAGCGTTTTTTTAGATGGTGTCTCAGTTCCGTTTATGGCTAATTACTAAATTCCAGAGGGGTGGGATACCAAAACACGTAATGCATTTTGAAGAGGACATTTGTGACTAAATATGGAACTTTGCGTTTGTTTTCTTCAATAAAGCTGATGGACTTTATACCGATGGAAATGTGCATGATTTATAAAACCACAAGTGAATGTAGGTAATGTAAGGTAGTAAACGTTTATACAAGTCCGATCTTTGGTTTAAATGTTATAATTTTATTGTGGCAGTTGTATACGGTGTTTTACTATCAAAAAAGCTTTACTCCTGCTCTCCGATTTATCTCTGTCTCAATGTTTTCATGGAGAGGTGTGAACTGTTTGCCCAGCAGGGAGCTCAAACTCCGCCCCTTTCCCATCCCCCTGCTCACCAGCAGTTAAGCACACAGTCATGAAACTGCACACACAGAAAGCCACCAGTGTCCTGACTAATCTTATACCAGAACTGCGGCGATACAATTTCAATTAGTATAAAGAAATGAATTAATGTCCGATAAGTCGTTTTCCATTCCGCCAGCGGAATGAACGCTGGTGTCGGGGCAAAAGGGGTTAAAAACGAATCAAATTAAGTATGTTAAACCAATAATGGTGAAAAGAATTAAAATATCAACAGTTAGAATTTGTTTTTCTGAGTGTGATAAATATTATCTAATAATTTGAATGTCCACCGCTTGCCTTCTATAACTGACTCTCTTTCACATCCTCTGAACAGCTTTTGGATCCTCGAAGTTCTATTGTTCTCACAAAAATGAGCTGATCACTCACGATCCTATTCACTGCTTTTAAAGGGTACAATCACGTCTGCTCTTGTTCTAGAATTTTCCCTGGTCAGCTGATGCAGATCAAACACACACAGTTATATATGTCCTTTATGGTTTAGGTCTCTTTATTTAACTTGATTAACATGATCACTCATACCTTTTACGGATCATAAAGCTTTTGTTTAGAAGTAGCATACCGGTTATAATTCTGTGTGTTTTGTAGATGTACATTGCTCTGATATCGCTCCACGCTCTCATCATGGTGGGGTTCCACTTCATCTTCTGCTTTGAGCAGGACTGGGCAAGTAAGAACAAAATGATACCTCATATAGACACTCTGATTATAGTACCTAAACATGCTAAACTCGTCGTCCTGAACCCTTCTTCTTTATCCATGTCTTCCTATAGCTGTGAAAATTGTCATTAAATGTTTACTAGCGCCACCTGCAGCACTGGAGCACTTGTACGGTGCGCCCCGGCCAGTACGAACCCATGGAGAGTACGTGAGCTTGTAAGGTCGAGAAGATGGAGTTGTCACTTCTGCGTAACATATGCTGACGCCTTAATGTTAAAAGGAGCTTGATGTTTTTTTCAGCACATCCTGCCAGGCACGTTATTGTCATTATTCTTAGGCAGGTTTTATGCGAACAACTGTTGTACTGCAGTGACTCGCACAGTTAGCAGTGTGCTAGGATCTCGGCTAAACCTATTCAGTAGAAGCGCTCTGGTTTTCGGCCAGTGCTGATTTATCCCTTGACCACTTCTCACTACCCTGATGTTCCTTCACGAGGAGGCCGTCTGCGTAGGTCGTGTTTTTGGATAGCACATGGTTAAACTCAACAGAATAGCATTAGCTCACTCTGGTTAATTAGTTTAGTTGTGTTTCAAGCTAACTATAACCCACTCCACTGCCCGAATCCGAGGCCGACATGCCTTCGATCTTCCCTTCCTCCATTCTTGCACCACTGATTTGTGCCTCTATCTTACCATCCCTGTATTCCTTCTTTGCTACATCCATCTATCTGTCTATTCCTCATCCCTTAATCATTCAATTCCTCCATACTCCTGGTTCCTGCCATTGCGCCGTCCATCTGTCACTTAATTTCTCATCCCTTGATTCTTTCATCATTCCATCCCTCCATCCATCCTTGCATTTCTTGTTCCATTCTTCCTACACTTTCACTCCATCCTTGCATCTTTCCACTTCCTGCAACCCTTCCTTCCACAACTCAATCGCTCAACTCATCTCCCTCCATCGTTGCATCTCTGTCACTTCCCATATCCCATTGCTCCATCCCTAAATCGCTCTGGTCACTCCATCTCTGTACCCGTCCCTACATCCTGCAATCCTTCAAACTCTCTATCCCTGTATCCCTCCGTCTTTCGATCGCTCCAACCTTGCATCCCGGTCTCCCTCCATTTCTACATCCCTGTATCTGCCCCTCTATCTGATTGCTCAAACCTTGCATCCTTTATTCTTCCATCCCTGTGCCCTCCCTCCATCCTTCCATTATCCCTTGCCTAACACTTCTATTATTACGCCACCCCCACCCCCCCACATTCCTCTCTGCTTTCCCTCCCTTTTTTTTTTCAGAGTGCAGCAGTTTTTCCCCCCCAACCACGGTGATCCTGTTGATCCTGCTGTGTTTCGAGGGACTCCTCTTCTTCATCTTCACCGCCGTCATGTTCGGTACCCAGGTTCACTCGATCTGCACCGATGAGACTGTGAGTTGCACCCTAATTGCCCTATCTGCTGTTGATATCCTCTTCATGTTTGATGTTACATCCTGTCATGCCCATTTTTGTTTCATTTTGTGGCTTGTGCGCTGCAGAGCGATAGCGCGAGACGCCGTGCTTTATTCAAGCATTTGGATATAAACCGGTTTGGTCTTAGTTTAACAGTCTTTTAAACAGTCTTATTCTGAATAAGAATAAGTTCTTATTCAAACGATCGTTCAGCGTGAGGATGTTTTTGGCACTCGTGAATACCGAAGCCAGTAACATACTTCAATCAGGGACATCACAGCACGTTATTTAGCTGTGTCTGGTTTCCTGATTTAGTGTCCATGAAGAAAAAAACCAAAAACACAGCAACCTTGCATGCATTTGGCATTAGATCGCTTGGATGGAGTAGGGTTGCAGTGGAGACAGCAGTCCTTCTGTTGTCATGACTGACAGCAGCTGAAGAACAACATGCTGTGTAAGAGCTGTTCGTTTCACTCACCTGGAATCACCTGTAGACATTTTTCTGCCTAGACAGTGTTTTCCTGCCAGCTATCATCTCCTTGTGCTGACTGTACGGTATATGATTTAGAGTTGTGTCGCTGTTGTAGGAAGATGTTGTAGTTCCTCTTGATATTTCCACAGAGCACACGAAACACGCAGCTTAGATGGCCATTTAAGGCCGTGGTCTTGTTCATAAATCAGCTTGAGGCCAACGTGTCCTTTACGGAGAAGACGAGATCCATCAAAGTTTGACAGACATAATAATAGCACAAAATTTGTCATTTTTAAATATAATACTGTTACTCCTGGTACACGGCTCCTGTTTTGTTACTGTGTTGTAGGGTATAGAGCAGCTGAAGAAAGAAGAGCGACGATGGGCCAAGAAGTCCAAGTGGATGAGCCTGAAGGTGGTCTTTGGACACCCGTTCTCTATAGCATGGTTTAATCCACTCGCCATGCCCGAACACGGCAAAGCAGACCCGTTCCAATACATCGTCTGACCCGGACCTGTCTCAATCAAGATGGCCTTATTTTATTTTTTTTTTTATATTAGATGGCCTTATTTCATTTTATTTTTCCCAGGGTGATTCAGGGCATGTCCTAATCTTATACAAGAAGTGCATTTTTCTGTTTAGATTTTTTTCTATTTGGGTTATATTTTCACACTGTAGTGTGTGTGATGAGATATACACACCTGCATTGTTTTTTGCGATAGTGGAAATGTTCACCAGTGTTTTATTCTCACACATTCGTACATGCCTCAGGGGGTGAGCCTGCAGGAAATGTGATCATTTTTTAATTTTAGTCTCGAGATAATACCTAAAACGAGGTCAAGTGAGCGAGGAAAACTTCACATTTCTCCATACTGGAAACATTGCCTTAAAAATATATATTTTTTCTTTTAAAAACCGTTATCAAATACTGCCTTTTTAAATGGGATGTACCATCTCCCTGGAATAGGGGTGATGATAGTCATACACTGACATACACTTCACTTTTTTTTTCTTTTTCCATTTTTCCTTTTCTTTTAATGACTATCTTTAAATAATGCTTTATATATATATATATATATATATATATATATATATATATATATATATATATATATATATATATATATATATATAAAAAGGGGTTGATTTAGCTTTTACCAAACACTGATAAGGACCTTTCACAGTGTTCTGAAGTGTTTATTTCCTCCAGTGAAGGTTTAGATGAGAGGTTTATACCACATTCCAGATGTCTGTGGAAGAGTCTCATCATTTTCTCCTAAAATCAGGATCCAGTACAGTTCATGGTACATAATGGACATTTTTCTTTTTACATCTTATCCTCTACCCAATCAGAAGCGGAAGCTAATCCTGTTAATAGATCTCAGTCTGGTCCAGTATACTGAACATGAGCTGGAGATGAACATTAGTATCTGAACTATTTCACACTCTTGACCTACAGGAACACGTACGTGCCGGTGTGTTATGGCATCAAAATCAAAAGACTTATTTAATTGGGCTTCTGGAGTAATTCCACAGAGTCAAACCATTTCATGTCACAAGCCAGACAGTAAATTAACAATGCCCCAGTCTCATACATCATGGCCACTGTACCACTGTGAAATGACTCCGCCAGAACATACCCATGAGCCATGATAAAGACCAAGATGTCGACAAACCGACAGTCTATCCATGGTTTTAATCTAAAGCCAACCCTCATTTTCTCGTCTTTGATAGTTTGCCAATTCTCAGAGCTCTCCTCTGCCACACAACAGCCACCACCCAGGGTGGGTGAAAACTAGCAGGTGCTAGCTCAGTCTCAAACCTCAGAGCAAAATGCTAACTTTTCCCTCTTTCACATCCATAAACTCCCAGACACACACGATTGGCTAGCCTCGATAGAAAGAATGCCCCACCCGTCACAGCCAGTTTATCCCTGATTAGTCAATCCCAATGATATTCAGCACTTTTCTGGCCATAACCCGAATATATTTGTCCTAGATGTATCTGCTATTTGTTAATAATTGTTAAAGTAGTAACATGCTTGAGAGATTCACCAGATTCATTCCCTGGCCTTTATACTGAAAGAGTGCTAAACCATGGGCTGGAGATCTGGCAACTCTATATATGCGTATTCTGCTGGAGGATGAACGACATCATTAATGGTTGCACTCTTCTGAACTGGCCACTCTATTTGATTGACTGCACTCAGTATATACACCTGCTGATGTAGGACCAGAAGAATGTGAAGAAACTGCAGCAGTTTTCATTTCCCCAGAGTGCAAATGTTGATCTCTGTTCAGTCCAGGGGGTGGAGCTGGAACTTATCCAATCATAACCCTAACACTGAACAGTATGAAACAATGCACTTAAGATTCTTATCCAGCCTGAAACACACCGAGATGTTTCTACCCACTGAACCTCTGATTCAATGCTCTCCAGGAGGAGATCCATCAGGTCTGACTCCACCCCTTTCTTAGACTTTCTGTACCTGTGGTTCAGTCTGTGCCTTTGGGACTCGTGAGAACAGAAATGGTGTCTTTGTAATCAGTACCTTTCTTTTCAGTATCACCTTTTTTGTCTTATGGGTTTTTTTTCAGCTGCTTTCACTCCAGTGTTTTACAGTCAATGCAATAAATTTTAATCTTTATATTTAAATATCACACTCACTTAGGGTTTCATTCTTCACGGCAGATTTGTAGTAATATTATTGAGTAATGGTTTACACCACAGCGCTGTTGAATTCCGGCTTCTGATTTTTCCGAGGGTGTTGATGAATTTTCTAACACAGCAGGTCTGGCAGCAGCAGCAACTCGTCAGCAGGTTTCATTCGAATACGTTAGCGTTTCTATAGTAACAGCCCACTCACGGGGACTTGTACAGTGGACGTCACACGTAAACGGATTTAAAAGTATGTAGTAATTGATATGAGGTTTATTGTAGGAGATGTTTATGTAACATTTATTGAAGGAGTCTAAAGTGTCAGCACTTTGTAACAGTTGAAATTAAAGCTTTACATTTTCCGACATCTTCAGGACAGAGGAGTTTTACACTTTGCGGTTTCTCTGGAACACGAAAAGCTGCGATTTTTTTTATCTTAACCACTTCAAGAGAATAAAGAGAAGCTGGTGAGAGAACGACTGTTTATAGCTGCTATAACGTAAGTGAGAACAGGAACTGACTTGTTTTTAAGAGGCTCCACAATAGTAAATATAACTATAAAGAGATGTTCTTTAATAAATATAAAATTATAATTGCTGACAAACTGCTATGGTATAAGAGGAATAAAACACTTCAAATGTGCAGTTCACCTTTGTGGTGGTAACAGTTCATTACACCGTACCGTTACGCTATGCGCTATTTAAGAAGTGATAGATTCTGTACAACACATTCTCACACTCAGGGATGTTTGCCAGTACATTGTTTCTTTTTTATTTTTATATACATATATTCGGTATATTTACAGAAGAAGGTTAGTTCATACAGCCAACATGTGGCAAATAGGCATGTCCTGATAATACATTTTCACACCCAATTAAAATAAACAACTCGGCTTTTTAAGTAGAGTTTCCTCTTGTAGCAAAGAGTGAGGTAAATTACATAGCTAGCAAGCTAAAGCTACATGCGGTCTCCTCCAAAAGTACCGGAACAGCAAGGCTCTTTTGTTTTTGGTATACACTAAAGATATTTAGGTTTTTAGATTAAAAGATGAATACGAGATGACGGGTCAGAATTTCAGCTTTCATTTACATCTAGATTTGTTAAACAACTCAGAACATGGCACGATTTGTTTGAACCCACCCATTTTTAAGTGATCAAAAATATTGGAACACACGACTGATGGTATTGTTACTCGGATGTGCTCCGTTAGAGTGACTAGTCAAGCAATTTACAGAGAAATGCATCATGCAGCAAAACAACGATCCAAAACACACTTCCACACAGGACTTCATCAGGGGGGAAAGTGGAAGGTTTTAGACTGGACACATCCATCACCAGACCTTCACCCAACTGATCAGCATCTCACCTCCCGAAGAGGAGACTGAAGGGAGAAACCCCCCCGAAACAAACAACTACTGAAAGAAGCTGCAGGAGAAACCTGGAGAAGCTTCACAGAACAAGAAACCAACAGTCTGGTGTCAGTGAGTTGCAGAATTGATGCAAATATTAAGTGGTGTTTACTTAAAGAATGTTCCAATACTTTTGATCACTTGAAAATTGGGTGTTCTGCCACCAGTGGTGCCATGTTCTAAGTACAATTATAGCAGACGCCCTTTTCCAAAGCTACTTACATTTATCTCTTTTATACAACTGAGAAGTTGAGGGTTAAGGGCCTTGCTCAAAGGCCCAGCTGTGGAAGCTTGGGGTGCTGGAATGTGACCTCATGACCCTCCAATCAGTAGTCCAACATTTGATCAATCATCATGTAATATCTAGATTTAACACATCTAGGCATAAATATCAGGAAATGAAAGCTTAAATTTTGATGCATCATCTCATATTCATCTTCTGATCGCAAACGTCTTCTATATAAACAAAAGAATGGGCCTAGCCGTTCCAATATTTTTAGAGAAGGCTGTATATAACTTAGCCTCCTTTCAAATGGAATCCAACAGCATTTTCACCAATGTCCAATAAAACTACTCTAATATATTGAAAATTGTAATATATTGTATAACCAGCACATGCCTAATTTAAATTTAATACATGACACTCAGCTAAACATCAGTATAAAAAACAGACACATTAATCTGTGTGTCAAGTGACTGCATAAATATGAAGAAACCTCATGCTAAATGCTAATTTATTATTAGGATTCTTAGCTATTCTACTCATATCTTATCACATACCTATAGCATTAACATGATTTGACAATAAAACTTTATATGTTATATCTTTATATTAGCTGTCTCTACTGATGTTTAACGTCTGTAATTTTAGCTCGAGACTGTGAAAAACAACAGAAATAACAAGCATCAGCATCTCAGATTGAAGTAATGTTCATATAAATAACTCACATTGCCAGGGACTTGCATGGAAAATTATAAACATACACACAACTTTGGTGATTAAAAAAAAAAAAAAAAAGGAAAGAAAGAAAGAAAAGGCATCCAGCATGGATTTCCCAGTCAGTCTGTTTCGGTCCTTTATTCTCCTTTCAGAATTCCAGTAAACTGGATGTAGGAAGCACTGGAGATTCACAGTAAATGTAAATGCAGGCGTCATTGTGTTTGAGTTTTGCTACATGGATAATAAAAGTTGTAGAGAAGAAAGTAAACCATGAAATAACCAACTAACAAACTTACATGCTAATCTAGCAGTTAGCATAGTCTTGCTTTATATACCAGTCAACGTTAGCAATCTGTTGCTAGGACACACGGGCAATTCAAACATTGACATTCTGTCCCTCGACCATTACGGGAGTAGCAGCAATGCTAACATGTAAACTAACCGGTTTGTCGCAGTTACCTAGCAAGGTCTAAACTAGTTTGTTGTTTAGCTGTTAGCAATTTGACTGAATATTTTTAAATATAATAACAGGTGTAACAAATTATACTTCCCTGCTGAAAAAAAAAAACCAATAGAAACCATTACAGAAATTCTAATGATTTCCACTACAAATACCATTAAAAACCGTCAGCTATCCATTAAAACCATTATTGGTCCTTAATGGTATCCACTAGACATAACATGTCACCAGTAGAAGGTAACAAACAACCAGTTACAGTTTCCATTAAAATACAATACAATTCCCATTATAACCATTACAAATTGTTACAAAGGGTTTCTCTTGGTTTTTTTTTCCAGCAGGGGTAGTAATAATTTAATTGATATTATTTCTTTCGTGATGCATTCTACACATGCAACCATAAGAGAGAGTTTGACCAGAAGAAAACTAAGATGCTAATCTTTCCTGTTAGCATGTGCGTGCTATTTTTTCCTTCTTTGTCAACTGTTAGCAATTTTCGCAGAATATTTAATTAAATCTACTTAAATTATTCTCTACTAAGAAAAAAAAAGTTTTTTCTGTCTGCAAGTCTTCGTGTACTGGTACTATACATCCATTAAAGAGTGAGTTAGCTCAGCAAAGGAAAAAAAAAAGAAGAAAAAGGCAGTTTGCGAAAATGCTAATCCTGGGAATTAGCATGGTCATTGCTAGATAGCCTTGCTATCTTCAATTCACTGATCTTTATATTAGCGATTTTATCTGAAGTTTCACAAACTCTGCATTCAGCACTTTTAGTAGCATGTTCCTGTTAGCAGTTTGCAATAGCAATTAGCATTGGCAATTTTGATTAATGCTAATCCTGACAATGGTCACGCCTTGCTATCTTCCATTCGTTCAGCAATTTTGAAGCATTTCATTAAATGAAATGATGTTTGATGAAGTCTCTGCTTTTTGTCACTAGCGAGTGAGCGGTCCACATGGTTCAGGCTCACCATCTTTCATTTGTTGTTAGCATTAACAATTTTATGCTACGTTTACACGTTACATTTTCTAAAATTATATATATATATATATATATATATATATATATATATATATATATATATATATATATATATATATATATATATATATGAATGAAGAAGGTTTTGGAAGTTCTGGATTCGGCTGTTTCGTTACAGCTTGTGCACTTTGTCATGACATTACTGAAAGTACATCAGGATTTCCGTTTCTATCCGAACCACGTCAGATATCGGCGACGGACGGTGCACAATGTTGCTAGCGGTTATTGCATCGGTGCTGCTGTCACAGTGATGTGTCTGTAGAAGAGATGATGACACTCAGCGTCTGTTCACATGCTACTCTGCTCTATTATTATTATTATTATTATTATTATTATTATTATTATACAGCTGAAATAAAAAGGCATCTAATTCCTCTATAGCCGTTTCAAGGTCACAATTTCCTAATGCAGATCAGGGCAGAGGCACAGAGGAGGTGGAATGGATCTTAGCATGACGACATCATGCACGTGAGGGTGGAGAAAATATCATCACAATATCATGGGCAGATTCACCTCCACCTTCCAGAAACGGGAATAATCACGGAGTGAAAATGCTGAACCTTTTTCACTCGGAAACATACATCACGCATTACTGGAAAAAGGAAATGCATCATGATTGTCATTAACCTGTAGTGGTTAAATATTGAAATACCTATTACATGTGCTGTTTCTGTTTAGCACGTTGTTGTTGTTTTTTAAATAAACTTAATACTGTTTAAAATTTTTGAATTTTTAATTGAAGTGTGAAACTTTTTCCCTTTGATAATCATTGATGTCGTCACAACGGCAGTTACAGCAGCTGACCAATCGACAGCTTTGATTCTTCTCTCGTAAGTTCAAAGTGGCAAACGACTGTTCATTTTCCACATCTGTGTGTGACAAGACAGCTGTGATTTCAGCAACATAGCGATATTTAAATAGAAAGACAGAGGTTCTCTCAATCCTACACAAATTAGGTACGATGCTGTAAAGAAGCGACAAATCCAAACAATTGGCGCGAACGATTCCTCAGACCAATCCTATGCTGCGTGTGGGTCGACGTTTCTCAAGTTCCCTGCTCACAACTTTAGTCCCTATTGGCAATTAGTTCCCATTTAGAGTTTGATGCAAAATTGAGGGGGGGAAAAAAACCTAATCTTATCCTGTAATATACGACCTCTGATTACATCTGCTCAGCGCCATTATGAAGGAAATAAAGCCTGGAAGGAAGTAGCAGAGATTATTGGTGAGTGTCTGGTGAGTGTAGAGTGTAAAGCGTGTTTAATTTGTCTTTAACTAGCGTATGGTTAGCTTTGTTTTTAGCTTTAGAAGCCGTTTCTATTTGGAAATAAAACAAACGCTAAGCAGGCTTCGCCTGCAAGTGACTCGCTAGCATGAACGTAGCATTATTCGTTATTCCTTCTTCCTTTCGTTCTTCCCACATCATCCCACACCAGCAGGTCCAGAATTTAAGTCTTTGGTATGACCCAATACTCACGAACGCTTCTGTCATGGTATCGTGACGTCACTCTACAGTACAATGAGGTGCTTATAATGGTTAATAAAAACATCTGGAAGGATCTGTGATAGCTGAGAAGTCCAACGTCAGGACACGTTCCTGTTCCATCCTGTAAAACAATCCCAATGGTCCATAAGCCGGGATCTTCCTGTGCTTCTTACAATATGTCCACAAAGGCTGAGAGAACTCAAAATGGCCGTTCAGTCCACCATGTCCTCCAACAGCATTACAGTATTACCTTCTCCATGGAGGGCACGGATTCTTCTCCTTTAAACGTGTCCTAAATAACGACCCAACGTATGCAGCTGCTTCTGGAGCAGTGATTATATTAATAAACATCATCTGTGTTAAATTTGGTGTCATTTCATATAAACAATTAATAGCACATGGCTTGTTTTCAGGTTGGCGTCGATACAATAATTAGCCACAATGCTAATGGGACAAGCTAGCAGGTAGGATACATGCAAAAAAATACCTTCATTTGTTGATAGCAATATCAGCAATTTCACTGAGGATTATGCCTTTAAATCATCACATCACAAATAAACCAAGAGCAATTAATGGAGCTAGAAGTAAATCCTTTGCTAGTTTTAAACAATAGCAAATAAACTTTTTCTAAATTCAACTTTTCTACTTTTTGTGCTTTGACATTTTTTTTTTTGCTAGCCACGTTGCTGATTTTTTTTTAGCGCTCACATCTAGTTTGATTACTTTCGTTCAGAACTCTTTAAATCTCTGAAAGCCGCTGTCGTGACCTTCGTGTCTTCAGTTCACGTTGTTTCATTCGTCCCTTTTAGAGGTCTCGGAGTGTGTATTGGTGGAGGAAGAGCGTTGTAGCACCAGGAGACCGGAGAGTGTGAGCGAGACCCCAACCCACCACAGAGCGACAAGGCTGTCCCCAAAGATAAGCTGCCCGAGGAGCGCCTGAGGAACAGAACAGATATGGCGTAGTCACACAACTAGAACTGAATGTCATGTGGGGTTCGTTTGGCAGTAAAAGAACCCCACGTGACATTCAGGTCTAGCGGTGTCTAAGAACTCCACGTTCCATAGATCCTATTCAGTCATAATCTATGATAAGAGGTTAAACCAGGTCAAAAACATGGAACCACAATCACACCGTTAGCATCATGCATGATGCTAAACTAAGGTTCCAGCTACAGCGACTAGCGTCATTTCAGTGTTCCCAATTGTATGCAAATGTGTGATGTAATTATTAAAAGGTTTAAACCTAAACGATTTTGCTCCAGCAAATTCCTCTAGTGTTTTTATTTATTTATTTATTTTCAAGAAAGAGCACTGATGTGTATAAATCATAAAATAAACCGGATACATTTTCTTGTCCTAGCATAAAACCAGCTGGATAGGCCACGCCCATTACCTACACTGACTAGAGTAATGAAAATACACATATGTTGTGTTTGATTAAAGCTTGTAACCAAAGAAAACACTCTCTCCAAGTCAGGAAGGAGTCCTCGACCCCGAGGTCAGCATGTGATGAGATGTCAACATGGCCACCCACCATCAACAGTAAATAAATGCCACTACTTTAAATCTGATTATACTAGAATTTACATTGTATAAATTGACACAGACACGTTAGTGTAACGCCTACAGATAGCTGTTTTGTGAAAGTAAATACATCATGATCGCTGATGTTAGCTGGCTAGCTTGTCACTAACAAAACACACACTTTCATGGAGGCATCCATGTTTTGTTCCCCGCTTTGTAGCTCGAATATGCCAAGCTTGAAATTTAGGTAATTTCGAGTTCAGACTTCCCACTTCCAAATGCAGCAATAGAGACAAAGGGGCAGAGTCATGTATAGGCAGTTCAACTTCAAGGCTAGGGGTTCGATTTCAAATAAAGGTTAGGGTTATAAACGTTAGTTGCCGATTCACTCTCAAGAAGAAGAAAAACAATTACCCTGAAGCGTACACCGTTTGTATTTTTAATATGTATCTTTTACCTGGAAAGGTGAAAATAGAGTACCTTTAAAAAAAAAAGGAGAGAGATTTGAGGTACATTAATAGCTTGTGATTAGTTTTTTGGGGTTTTTTAGTAAAAAAATTTAAAGATGGGTTACAATTTAGTACCTTTTATTCTGAGTACACAGGAGAAAGTTTGGGGGTTCAGGGTCTAGGGCAGGGATTCTTAAGCCAGTTTAAGGATTAAAAATCCCATGACACCCCATTATTATTTATTTTAAAATAAATTTAAAAAATTGGATACCAATTTTAATATGCAATTATTGGACTTCTATACTGGAAATCCATCATATGTTACTGTAAGGAAGTGCACAATCTACTGAAATATATATATATATAGTAAAGTTGTTTAACACATGAGAAAATGAAAGCTGAAATTCTGATCTACTGTCCCATATTCGTCTTTTGTCTTCAGCCTATAACAAAAATAAAAGAATTCTGCGTGCCGTTCCAATACTTTCAGAGGGGACTAATCATTGATATGGTGATTTTTTCTATTTTTATTTAACATGTAAGGGAGGAGCCTTCAGTGTCAGTACTTTGTAACAAGCTGCATTTCTGTCATTTTAACTTCAAGAGAGAGAGAGAGAGAGAGAGAGAGAGAGAGAGAGAGAAATTGATGAGAGAGAGAGAGAGAGAAACTGATGAGAGAAGGACTGTTTGTAGCTGCTGTAGTGTAAATGAGAACTTGTTCAACATTACATGTTTAATAGAGGTCACTGCTGGATTTTGAAGAAGATAGACAGGGTTGGTGATACTCACAGAAGAGATGAAGTTGGAGGCGGTGGTGGTCACAGTGGTTCGGGTAGAGGATGAAGAGTACCTGAGGGCCTTCGACAGGAACGTCCACATCACAGCATTACAGGTGAAGAGCAGCCCACCGCAGAGCAAACGCAGGGGGATATGCAGCTAAAACACATCACACACACGTTTAACTGTCAATACTTCTACTCACGTCTGTAATCAGGCCCATGATTAACACAAGCCCCGCCCACTTTCCCCTCTATAATAAAGAAATTGGACGGTGATGACGCACCCACTCGCACGCGGTGGTCTGATCGGCGTGTCTGAACGTCCTCTGTTCTCCCCACGTCCTCAGTCCGGTCTCACACACGCCTTTCAGATAATCCGTGCCGAGAGACAGTTTGGCGGAAGAGGAGGCCACGGCGCCGAGGAACCCCGCCAGCAGGGCGTACACCACCCCGGGGAACATGGTGACCTCCGCGCGCGCGCACGCGCTACTCACGCATCGTTCAGACAACAATACACACGCGTCAGAACCCGGAGAAACCCCGCACTTCCTTCTGAGAACACCTCCGCACTGATCACATCACCGTCTCAACGCGTCTCAACAGCACACCACAGCGCAGAGCTCACTGCGCAGGGCACATCACACCCTCGCTAGTGCACTGCGCAGGGACAGCAAAGCCTTATTGGGACGCAGCCATTAATGCCTTTATTACTGTGTCGGGTTCTGCAAAATAATTCCAGGCTTCACATTAGGTCTATAATAATAATAATAATAATTATTATTATTATTATTATTATTATTATCATCATCAACAGCAGTGTGTGAAGATTTTTGTTGTGCTTCTTTACAGTGATGAACTGTGAATTTTAAATGTAGTAAAAAAGGTAAATATTAGGTATCTTTTAATAATTTAGTAATATTATTTTAACTATAATTTCTTTACAGAAGGCCTACAGTTAGAATAAAAATGTTACTAAATTGCACCATTAATATTTGGATATTACCATAACATGGCTGTGTTTGTTGTCTTTATGTTTAATTCAAATGTTTTAATTCAGCTGCTGCTTGTTCGTGGGTGTTTCTGCCTTCAGTTTTGTCTTCAGGAAGTGAACAGCAGCTCAGTTGGGTTGAGGTCAGGTGACTGGCTCGACCATTTAAGAACATTTCGTTACTTTGCCTTAAGAAGTTCTTTGGTTGCTTTTGCGGTATGTTCTGGGTCATTACACATCTGTACCGTGAAGCTCTGTCCTATCAGTTTTGCAGCGTTTGACTGCATCTGAGCAGAAAGTAAAGTTCTATACACAACAGAATTCACCCTGCTCCTTCTATCACATCATCAATAAACACCAGTGACCCAGTTTTTTTTTTTTTTAGAGGATTTAAAATTTTTTAATTTAAGTCTAATCTGGCCTTTCTGTTCTTGAGAGTTACCAGCGGTGTCTCTTGATTGTAGACTTTTAGATGTTGTGAAGAGGTTTTTCTTCACCTAGGAAAGAATTCCGTGATTATCCACTTTAGTTGTCCTCCGTGGTCTTCCAGGCCTTTCGGTGTTGCTGAGCTCACCAGTGCATTCCTTCTTTTTGAGAATGATTGATTTGGCCACTCTTAAAGTTTCTTTTGTCTCTCTGATAGGTCTGTGTTTTTTTCTTTTCTTTTCACCCTAATGATGGTCTCCTTCACTTACATGGACACCTCTTTGGACCGCATATTCAGAGTTCCCATGAACAGCTACCGAATGCAAATTCAACACTTGGAATCAACTCCAGACCTTTTACCTTTATTAATATGTCATGAACTAATGAGGAAACATGCCACACCTGGCCATGAAACTGCTTATCAGTCAATTGTCCAATTACTTTTGAGACTGAAAATGGAGGAACTCTGTAAAAACAAAATGGTTATAATTCCTAAATGGTTAATGCAGTATTTTTGTTAAACCCCTTAAATTAAAGCTGAAAGGCTACACTTCAATCACATCTGATTGCTTCATTTCAAATCCATTGTGGTGGTGTACAGAGGCAACATTACCAAAATTGTGTCACTGTCCAAATACCTATGGACCCAACTATATGTAGAACCCTACAACAGATTGTTTCCCTATCAGAAAGAATTAAACTAGAATGCTTTTAAGAAGCTAAGATCATTAACTATACAAAGGAACTCTTGAAGAACCCTTTATCTAGAGAACAGAACATAAGGGTTAAGGTACAGAAGTGGTCTCGTAGGCTTGTGTTATGTACCTTATATTACGTACAGTACATAAACCTGACCAGGTGAAAATGCTTTTCACAGTTCTTTCTTTTCTTTTCTTTTAATTTGTTCTGTTGTCCTGTGTGTATTTATTGTACATTTTGCACTCATCTTACATTGTCTTTCATTTGCGCTTTGTGTAGACCTGTGTATCGTTCTGCTGTACTGTTATGCGTCGCCACGGTCCTGAAGAAACAATACTTCTTACCAATATACATGAAGTACATATATATGAAGAAATGATCATTAATCAAACTAGTTCCATTTTATGTAAATATGGTTTCCAGTGGATGCTGGGTCTGAACACTTGGAAAGCATCTATCCATCTATCAAGATCAAGATACAGCCTTACTCATCATTAAATACCGAAATAGAATTATTTTACATGTCATTTTTTACAATCTGATCGTAATGAGAAAGACTCAGACAGATGGTTAGGATCCATGTACACAAGTTTAATAATCAACAGGGCAGCATTCCAATAAATGTAAATCACAAACAGTTCCAGGTCATACACAGTAATCAGGAACAGTAGCAGAACCACAGGGCAAATCCAAATAATGTATCTGTATCTGTATCTATCTATCTATCTATCTATATATTCCCAGAAAATGATAAACACAGGGGTTTTAATGACTTTTCCTGTATTAGTCTTGTGTTCATTCAATTAAATGCTCTCTAGAATGTATATGCCCCACCCCCTGGGGCGTGTCAGATTTAGCAGATAAATGTTTCTTCATTGCTCACCGTGTGATCTGTGTCGACAAGTGAGTGATCCTCAGCCTCAATAAACACGGTGTCTGCATTTTTAAGTGCTTTTTGTTATTGTTTGATGGACTCTATCAGGGCATATTAAAAACTTATACTAGTTTCAAATCAAACTGTTCTGGCGGTCTGGAACATACAGTATAGAAGTAGAAGTGTGTATCTATGACTACATGGAAAAACACCAAGCCATCAGGGTCACTTGTGTTGATGGACATACTGTAGACAGAGGATGAATGGGGTTCCTTTATAGGGTACTCACATGTGACTGTAACTCAAATAGGAACTTGTCACCAAGTTGATGAGTTGCTATCTGTACTTGGACAGAATCATTTTTATTCATATTCTCCTCTAGTTCCACTAGTGAGGAAACTCACACAGGCGGGAACATGAGAACATGCTGTTTGAATGTTGTTCTCTTGAGAAAATGACTGCTAGTGTGGATGGTGTTTCAGATTTAGTGGTGTAAATCTAGAAATTGTGCTGCTTCTTCTTATTGGCAGCATTCAGGCAAAAGAACTGCAGTAGTTTTAGCTAAGTAATCTTTGCAGTTGAAGTAGTTTTTGTGTGTGTCTCTGTTACGGCTGTTGGAGTTATTGTTGCGTAATTGTTTTGACAGCAGTTGAAAATCCAGCAGTGTAGTAATTAAGTCTTAGGTGGTTTTCACACTGAGCACATTTGCTGATGTCTGAATCCGAGTGCAATTGTTCACGGAGCCCCCCGCAGCCTTGGTCTGGTTTCAGACTCACTTGGATTCTATCGAACCCCGGTGCATTTGCGTTCATCTTACGTTAACAATGTGCAGCAGATATTATGTGCATCAGTGGACCTCTTCTGTGTCACACAGCATTCCCCTGCCACTCATGATACACTTGTGTTGTGGAAGCTAATGATGATGTCATCGGCTAAATGACATGCACAGGTTCCTTCCTGAACAAATGTGGACCCAAGTACGAGCTGCATTCTAATTCACAGGAATCACAGCTCAGTTCCAGTGCAACCAAACTCTGACCACCTCTTACAGGTAGTCTTGTTATGACATCATTGGGCCTCATTTATCAAAATGGATATGAACAGATTTATTTGTAAATATTTCTTGGGGGCATTTATTCATATCCTAGTCCTGCCCCTTTATCTTTAATATCTGCATTTTAGACTTTACCCTGATCTTTCATTTCGAGTCAAAATAATCCTACGTCTGTTTTTCAGAACTAGGTTTAGCCTAGTAGGATGATGACAATGCTGATGGTTTTTCAGATCATGTGGTGTAAATTGCTGTAGTGGTTATAGTATTAGTTTTTGCAGTTTGTTCAACAGTAGGAGATCCAGGTACTGAAGTTGTCTTTGCAGTAGTTGTGCTGCTTGTTGTTGTTGGTTCTGCAGAAGTTGCTGCACCTGTAGTTGTAGATGTTTTGGCTCCCATAGTAGTTGTTGCACTTGAAATTGCTACAGAAGAGGTCTTGAGGTGATGATGGTGTAGGCACTGTAAAAGTTGGTGCATCAGGTGTTGCACCATGAGCAGGAGTAGTTGCAGGTTGTGAGGTTGTCTGTGCAGGAGTTGCTGATGATGCAGTTATTGCTTCACTTTCACTTTCAACTTTGGGTGTATGATGTTGAAGCTTAATTTGTAGCGATTTTAGCTAGTGTAGTAGTCCTTCCAACATAGACACAGTAGCAGTGGATGCTGCTAGTCTAGTTGCTGATTCAGTGGTAGAGGTTGCAGCTGCAGCTGTTACTGGTGACAAGCTGGGACTTACTGTAGATGTTGTTGAATCTGTTGTAGTTGTTGCACCATGAGTAGTAGAAGTGACAGGTCCTGAAGTCGCCTTTGCAGAGGTTACTACTGATGTGGCACTTCTTTCAGCTTTAGTGGTAAAAATCTCAGTACTGGTGCTGCTTGCTGTTCTAGATGCTGTGGATGTTGTTGCATCAGTAGTTTTAGTCAGGACACCTGATTGAGTGCCTGTAGTTGCTGTTTCCAAAAAGGGCCATGCAGCAGTTCTTGCACAGTAGAAACTTCAGCACTTGTACTGCTTGTTGTTGTAGGTACTGCAGAGGTTGTTGCATCAGTGATTGATGTAGTTTTGACTCTCATAGTAATTGTTGCACTTCATAGACGTTGTTGCTGCTACTGGTGAGGGCTTCAGAACAGTGGTTGTTTTTACAGATGTTGAAGCCCACTTGTGACAATTTTAGCTAGTGTAGTGTAGTCCTTTCTGGCATAGACTCTGTGATATGGGATGTGGCTACTGATTCAGTAGTAGTTGAGGCAGCTGTTGTTACTGGTCCTGCAAAGGTAACTGCTGATGTGGTACTTGTTTCACCTTTAGTGGTAGAAATCTCAGCAGTGGTGCTGCTTGTTGTTCTAGACGCTGTGGAGGTTGTCGCATCCGTCATTGTTGTAGTCACCACAGCTGATGAAGTTCCTCAGGATGTGGTTGTTGTTTCCGTAAAGGGCCATGGAAAAGTAATTGTTGTAAAAGGTGCTGAAGATGTTCTGATACTTTCATCAGTAGGTAAAGAATTTGTAGCTGTTGTACTGCTTGTTGTACCAAGCATGTAAGAGCCACTTGGAAAATCATTAAAACCCCAAAAGTTCTCAAAAGGTCCAGTAGTTGCAGCTGCTGTTGTGGATGTAACTGGTGGTGTTAGAGAGCTTGTAGAAATTGCTTTAGCAGTTGTTATAGTTTTAGCTGTTGCACAGTTCACAACAGTAGTAGGGGATTCAGGTACTGAGGTCATCTTTACAGAGGTTGGTGCCAGTGTATTTGAAACATCAGTATTTGTACAGCTTGGTGCAACAACTTCTGCAGTACTCACATCAGTGGTTGCACCAAGAGTAGTAGTAGTAGCTGCAGTTGCTGAGGTTGTTTTTAGAGGAATTGCTGCTGATTCACTTGTTTCACTTACAATGGTAGAAAACTCATTACTTGTGCTGCTTGTTGATGTAGGTACTGTGGAGGTTGTTTCATCATTTGCGGCACTAAGAGTAATAGCAGTTGCAGTTATTGAGGTCATCTTTTCAAATGTTGCTGCTGATGTGGTTCTTGTTTCACCTTTAGTAGTAGAAACTTTAGTACTTGTGCTGCGTGTTTTTGTAGGTACTGTGGAGGTTGTTGCATGAAGTGTAGTAGAAGTTGCAGATAGTGAGGTCATCTCTGCAGGAGTTGCTAATGATGTGGTACTCGTTTCAATTTCGGTTGTAGAAATCTCAGTACTTGTGCAGCTTGTTGTTGTAGGTACTGTGGTAGTCATTGAATCGGTTGTTGCACCAAGACTAGTAATTCCAAGTAGTGAGCTTCTCTCCTCAGGAATTGCTAATGATGTGTTTCTTCTTTCACTTTCAGTTGTAGAAATCTCAGTACTTGTGCTGCTTGTTGTTGGTACTGTGGTGGTTAGTGAATCGGTTGTTGCATCAAGAGTGGTAGAAGTTTCAGGTAGTGAGGTCGTCTCTGTGGGACTTGCTAATGATGTGAAACTTGTTTCACTTTCAGTGGTTGAAATCTCAGAACTTGTGCTGCTTGCTTTTGCAGGTACTTTGGAAGTTGTTGTACCAGTTGTTGTATGATGAGCAGTAGAAGGTGCAGGTATTGTGGTGCTGCGTGATGATTTACGCACTGTAAAAGTGGTTGCATCAGTTGTGGCACCAAGAGTAATAGTTGCAGATATTGAGGTTGTCATTGCAGGGATTGGTGCTGATATGGTTCTTGTTTTACATTTACTGTTAGAAAACTCATTACTTGTGCTGCTTGTTGATGTAGGTACTATAGAGATTGTTTCATCATTTGCTGCACTAAGAGTAATAGCAGTTGCAGTTATTGAGGTCATCTTTTCAGATGTTGCTGCTGAAGTGGTTCTTGTTTCACTTTTAGTAGTAGAAACTTTAGTACTTGTGCTGCGTGTTTTTGTAGGTACTGTGGAGGTTGTTGCATGAAGTGTAGTAGAAGTTGCAGATAGTGAGGTCATCTCTGCAGGAATTGCTAATGATGTGGTACTTGTTTCACTTTCAGTGGTAGAAATCTCAGTAACTGTGGAGCTCATTGTTGTTGGTACTGTGGTGGTTAGTGAATCGGTTGTTGCATCAAGAGTAGCAGAAGTTGCAGGTAGTGAGGTCGTCTCTGTGGGACTTGCTAATGATGTGATTCTTGTTTCACTTTCAGTGGTAGAAATCTCAGTACCTGTGCAGCTTGTTGTTGTTGGTACTGTGGGGGTTGTTTCATCATTTGATGCACTAAGACCAATAGAACTTGTAGGTACTGAGGTCATTGTTGCAGATGTTGTTAATGATGTGGTTCTTGTTTCACTTTCAGTGGTTGAAATCTCAGTACCTGTGCAGCTTGTTGTTGTTGGTACTGTGGGGGTTGTTTCATCATTTGATGCACTAAGACCAATAGAACTTGTAGGTACTGAGGTCATCGTTGCGGATGTTGTTAATGATGTGGTTCTTGTTTCACTTTCAGTGGTTGAAATCTCAGTACCTGTGCAGCTTGTTGTTGTTGGTACTGTGGGGGTTGTTTCATCATTTGATGCACTAAGACCAATAGAACTTGTAGGTACTGAGGTCATCGTTGCGGATGTTGTTAATGATGTGGTTCTTGTTTCACTTTCAGTGGTTGAAATCTCAGTACCTGTGCAGCTTGTTGTTGTTGGTACTGTGGGGGTTGTTTCATCATTTGATGCACTAAGACCAATAGAACTTGTAGGTATTGAGGTCATCGTTGCGGATGTTGTTAATGATGTGGTTCTTGTTTCACTTTCAGTGGTTGAAATCTCAGTACCTGTGCAGCTTGTTGTTGTTGGTACTGCGGGGGTTGTCTCATCATTTGATGCACTAAGACCAATAGAACTTGTAGGTACTGAGGTCATTGTTGCGGATGTTGTTAATGATGTGGTTCTTGTTTCACTTTCAGTGGTTGAAATCTCAGTACCTGTGCAGCTTGTTGTTGTTGGTACTGTGGGGGTTGTTTCATCATTTGATGCACTAAGACCAATAGAACTTGTAGGTACTGAGGTCATTGTTGCGGATGTTGTTAATGATGTGGTTCTTGTTTCACTTTCAGTGGTTGAAATCTCAGTACCTGTGCAGCTTGTTGTTGTTGGTACTGTGGGGGTTGTTTCATCATTTGATGCACTAAGACCAATAGAACTTGTAGGTACTGAGGTCATCGTTGCGGATGTTGTTAATGATGTGGTTCTTGTTTCACTTTCAGTGGTTGAAATCTCAGTACCTGTGCAGCTTGTTGTTGTTGGTACTGTGGGGGTTGTTTCATCATTTGATGCACTAAGACCAATAGAACTTGTAGGTACTGAGGTCATCGTTGCGGATGTTGTTAATGATGTGGTTCTTGTTTCACTTTCAGTGGTTGAAATCTCAGTACCTGTGCAGCTTGTTGTTGTTGGTACTGCGGGGGTTGTCTCATCATTTGATGCACTAAGACCAATAGAACTTGTAGGTACTGAGGTCATTGTTGCGGATGTTGTTAATGATGTGGTTCTTGTTTCACTTTCAGTGGTTGAAATCTCAGTACCTGTGCAGCTTGTTGTTGTTGGTACTGTGGGGGTTGTTTCATCATTTGATGCACTAAGACCAATAGAACTTGTAGGTACTGAGGTCATTGTTGCGGATGTTGTTAATGATGTGGTTCTTGTTTCACTTTCAGTGGTTGAAATCTCAGTACCTGTGCAGCTTGTTGTTGTTGGTACTGTGGGGGTTGTTTCATCATTTGATGCACTAAGACCAATAGAACTTGTAGGTACCGAGGTCATCGTTGCGGATGTTGTTAATGATGTGGTTCTTGTTTCACTTTCAGTGGTTGAAATCTCAGAACCTGTGCAGCTTGTTGTTGTTGGTACTGTGGGGGTTGTTTCATCATTTGATGCACTAAGACCAATAGAACTTGTAGGTACTGAGGTTATCGTTGCGGATGTTGTTAATGATGCGGTTCTTGTTTCACTTTCAGTGGTTGAAATCTCAGTACCTGTGCAGCTTGTTGTTGTTGGTACTGTGGGGGTTGTTTCATCATTTGATGCACTAAGACCAATAGAACTTGTAGGTACCGAGGTCATCGTTGCGGATGTTGTTAATGATGTGGTTCTTGTTTCACTTTCAGTGGTTGAAATCTCAGTACCTGTGCAGCTTGTTGTTGTTGGTACTGTGGGGGTTGTTTCATCATTTGATGCACTAAGACCAATAGAACTTGTAGGTACTGAGGTCATTGTTGCGGATGTTGTTAATGATGTGGTTCTTGTTTCACCTTCAGTGGTTGAAATCTCAGTACCTGTGCAGCTTGTTGTTGGTACTGTGGGGGTTGTTTCATCATTTGATGCACTAAGACCAATAGAACTTGTAGGTACCGAGGTCATTGTTGCGGATGTTGTTAATGATGTGGTTCTTGTTTCACTTTCAGTGGTAGAAATCTCAGTACCTGTGCAGCTTGTTGTTGTTGGTACTGTGGGGGTTGTTTCATCATTTGATGCACTAAGACCAATAGAACTTGTAGGTACTGAGGTCATCGTTGCGGATGTTGTTAATGATGTGGTTCTTGTTTCACTTTCAGTGGTTGAAATCTCAGTACCTGTGCAGCTTGTTGTTGTTGGTACTGTGGGGGTTGTTTCATCATTTGATGCACTAAGACCAATAGAACTTGTAGGTACTGAGGTCATTGTTGCGGATGTTGTTAATGATGTGGTTCTTGTTTCACTTTCAGTGGTTGAAATCTCAGTACCTGTGCAGCTTGTTGTTGTTGGTACTGTGGGGGTTGTTTCATCATTTGATGCACTAAGACCAATAGAACTTGTAGGTACTGAGGTCATCGTTGCGGATGTTGTTAATGATGTGGTTCTTGTTTCACTTTCAGTGGTTGAAATCTCAGTACCTGTGCAGCTTGTTGTTGTTGGTACTGTGGGGGTTGTTTCATCATTTGATGCACTAAGACCAATAGAACTTGTAGGTACTGAGGTCATTGTTGCGGATGTTGTTAATGATGTGGTTCTTGTTTCACTTTCAGTGGTTGAAATCTCAGTACCTGTGCAGCTTGTTGTTGTTGGTACTGTGGGGGTTGTTTCATCATTTGATGCACTAAGACCAATAGAACTTGTAGGTACCGAGGTCATCGTTGCGGATGTTGTTAATGATGTGGTTCTTGTTTCACTTTCAGTGGTTGAAATCTCAGAACCTGTGCAGCTTGTTGTTGTTGGTACTGTGGGGGTTGTTTCATCATTTGATGCACTAAGACCAATAGAACTTGTAGGTACTGAGGTTATCGTTGCGGATGTTGTTAATGATGTGGTTCTTGTTTCACTTTCAGTGGTTGAAATCTCAGTACCTGTGCAGCTTGTTGTTGTTGGTACTGTGGGGGTTGTTTCATCATTTGATGCACTAAGACCAATAGAACTTGTAGGTACCGAGGTCATCGTTGCGGATGTTGTTAATGATGTGGTTCTTGTTTCACTTTCAGTGGTTGAAATCTCAGTACCTGTGCAGCTTGTTGTTGTTGGTACTGTGGGGGTTGTTTCATCATTTGATGCACTAAGACCAATAGAACTTGTAGGTACTGAGGTCATTGTTGCGGATGTTGTTAATGATGTGGTTCTTGTTTCACTTTCAGTGGTTGAAATCTCAGTACCTGTGCAGCTTGTTGTTGTTGGTACTGTGGGGGTTGTTTCATCATTTGATGCACTAAGACCAATAGAACTTGTAGGTACTGAGGTCATTGTTGCGGATGTTGTTAATGATGTGGTTCTTGTTTCACTTTCAGTGGTAGAAATCTCAGTACCTGTGCAGCTTGTTGTTGTTGGTACTGTGGGGGTTGTTTCATCATTTGATGCACTAAGACCAATAGAACTTGTAGGTACTGAGGTCATCGTTGCGGATGTTGTTAATGATGTGGTTCTTGTTTCACTTTCAGTGGTTGAAATCTCAGTACCTGTGCAGCTTGTTGTTGTTGGTACTGTGGGGGTTGTTTCATCATTTGATGCACTAAGACCAATAGAACTTGTAGGTACTGAGGTCATTGTTGCGGATGTTGTTAATGATGTGGTTCTTGTTTCACTTTCAGTGGTTGAAATCTCAGTACCTGTGCAGCTTGTTGTTGTTGGTACTGTGGGGGTTGTTTCATCATTTGATGCACTAAGACCAATAGAACTTGTAGGTACTGAGGTCATCGTTGCGGATATTGTTAATGATGTGGTTCTTGTTTCACTTTCAGTGGTTGAAATCTCAGTACCTGAGCAGCTTATTGGTGAATGTACTGTGGAGATTGTTTCATCATTTGATGCACTAAGACCAATAGCAGTTGCAAGTCGTGAGGTCATCTTTGCAGATGTTGCTGCTGATGTGGTTCTTGTTTCACTTTCAGTGGTTGAAATCTCAGTACCTGAGCAGCTTATTGGTGAATGTACTGTGGAGATTGTTTCATCATTTGATGCACTAAGACCAATAGCAGTTGCAAGTCGTGAGGTCATCTTTGCAGATGTTGCTGCTGATGTGGTTCTTGTTTCACTTTCAGTGGTTAAAATCTCAGTACCTGTGCAGCTTGTTGTTGTTGGTACTGTGGGGGTTGTTTCATCATTTGATGCACTAAGACCAATAGAAGTTGTAGGTACTGAGGTCATCGTTGTGGATATTGTTAATGATGTGGTTCTTGTTTCACTTTCAGTGGTTGAAATCTCAGTACCTGAGCAGCTTATTGGTGAATGTACTGTGGAGATTGTTTCATCATTTGATGTACTAAGACCAATAGCAGTTGCAAGTCGTGAGGTCATCTTTGCAGATGTTGCTGCTGATGTGGTTCCTGTTTCACTTTCAGTGGTTGAAATCTCAGTACCTGAGCAGCTTATTGGTGAATGTACTGTGGAGATTGTTTCATCATTTGATGCACTAAGACCAATAGCAGTTGCAAGTCGTGAGGTCATCTTTGCAGATGTTGCTGCTGATGTGGTTCTTGTTTCACTTTCAGTGGTTGAAATCTCAGTACCTGAGCAGCTTATTGGTGAATGTACTGTGGAGATTGTTTCATCATTTGATGCACTAAGACCAATAGCAGTTGCAAGTCGTGAGGTCATCTTTGCAGATGTTGCTGCTGATGTGGTTCTTGTTTCACTTTCAGTGGTTGAAATCTCAGTACCTGAGCAGCTTGTTGTTGGTACCGTGGAGGTTGGTTCATTGGTTATTACACTGAGATCAGTAATAATTGAAAGAAGTGAAGAAGTGGAAGTGAGGTCCTCTGTTTCTCTTTTTGATCGAGGTTTAGTATGATACTGAGTACAAAATACTTTTGCTGTATACAATTCATTTGTTACATCAGTGTACTGCAGCACAAGTCCAACATGGTCCTGTCAGGAAATAACATGAGTTAAGCTTAGCATCAATTAGGCTTAACATCAATTAACAGTAGTCCAACAAGCCCAAAAGATAGAAATGATTTTAGCTCAAAACTAAAGGATACTGTAGAACCCAGTGTATATGCGTGCAGAAGAGTCAGGCAAAATTTCGGCAGAGCTTGATTAGTAAGAGGAAATTATTTCGCATCCAGTGTCTAATGTCCTTTACACATTCCTCAGCTTTATTAAGCTAGTTTCTCTCATCTTGCTTTGCTAAAACATATAAGTGTGTGTCATCAGCATAACAATGGAAGCTAATTCCATGTTTACGAATAATTTTACACAGAGGTAACATAAATAGAGAAAACAGCAGTGGGCCTAAAACAGAACCCTGTGAAGCACCATCTATGAACTGATAACAATCAGTCAGATAAGACCTGAGCCAGGAGAGGGCCGTTCCCTTAACTTCAACAACATTTTCTATCAAGGAGAATAGTATGATCACTGGTGTCAAAAGCTGCACTAAGGTCAAGCAACACAAGCAACGAGACACAACCCTGATCAGAGGCCAGTAGAAGGTCATTTACTTCTTTAACCAGTGCTGTCATTGTGCTATGATGAGGCCTAAATTCAGACTGATAGATTTCATGAATGTTATTCCTATGTAGGTGTGAACATACAGTCATGTGAAAAAATAAGTACACCCCACAGATTTTTTTAAAACTTATTTGGACAGGCAAACATTTGATACTCTTTGAAACAGTACCTATTAATAAAGGTAATACACTATCAAATGACACATAAAATTGACATTTGGTAGTAATTTTCACAAATTTAATGAACCTCCCCCCAGATCAGTCACATAGAAAAAGTAAGTACACCCCTACATTTATCACACTTTCAAATCCATAAAATTAGAATCAGGTGCCAGTGATCAGAACCTGCTTAAGGAGTGCATATAAGTGGGACCTTTTATGTTCTGATTAACCCCTGCTAAATCTACAATAGATACTGTTCTCAGTGGGTCTTGGAGTTTAGCAAAATGCGTATTAAGTCTCC
Source organism: Ictalurus furcatus (assembly GCF_023375685.1). Classification (NCBI taxonomy): domain Eukaryota; kingdom Metazoa; phylum Chordata; class Actinopteri; order Siluriformes; family Ictaluridae; genus Ictalurus; species Ictalurus furcatus. The sequence goes on from NC_071268.1 coordinate 30,168,691, forward strand.
AACAATTAATGCTTTGTCTAAAAAACAACCAGGTTTGAGATGAAATCCACAAGTTCAAAAAGAAATTTAGAATATGGCCCTGGGGTCTGTAAATATTCATTAGTGGAAATGACTGGGTAGACCTATTTTTGTAGCTACATGTTATGTTAGTATAAAGAACTTCAAATGCATTGAATTTATGTCCAGGTTTTTGTGTGATGACTAGATTATCATTATAAATAACAACGGCACCTCCTCTGCCAGTTAGATGGGGTTGATGTATATAATTGTATCCGGGAGGATTCACTTCATTTAATGCTACATATTTATTTGGTTTATTTCATGTTTCTGTTAAACACATTATATTAAACTCAGTAATTAGGATCAGTAATGGTTTCTTAACAATAAGTGCTTTAGACATAAGAGATCTAATATTTAACAGTCCTAGCTTCAGATCAAAGGTCCTGCTATTCATTCAGTATGATCTAATTTATATTAATTAGGTTACTAAAACAATTTTTCTGAGTATTTCTACATTTTTGTTTAGCTTGGGGAACAGACACAGTCTCGATATTGTGGAACCTAGGTGACGACTCAGCTAGCAGATGGTCGGTTTAGCCTGCTTGTCTGCTCCCTGGCCTTGGCTCTGGATAGTCAACTGTGCTGAGACTTTTCTGAGACTATGTTCTATGCTGCAAGAAATGAGAGCAGCACCTTCCCAAGTGGGATGGAAAACGTCCAGCACTAACAGGCCAACCTTGCCTGTTATTATCTAGTATATAGCCCACGTTGTTTTCGGAGCACCACCTGGACATCCAATAGTTCCGTGACCATAACGGGGATGGGGCCAGAGCATACTAGTGCATCATACATCGCCTTCACTAATTTACACACCTCTACAGTGTTACTCTTAGTAACCTCCTACCTGAAAACCTACCTTTGAAAACCTATGCTTGTCTAAGGCCCTAATATTGCCTGGTATGTCCGGTGCCTTGGCTCACAGTATACACCTAACTAATGCTGCTGGTGTCCCTAAAGGCCTAGCTAACTAGCTCTCCTATAACCAGAGCTCTTTCAGAGTGGTGCTCTTGTGGGCAAGCCTTAGCGTTAGCTTTGGCTTTGTGATTATGCCATGGAGTCGTCACCCATTCACACTGCTGTGAGAACTCTAATGCCAGAGTTGGGGGATTTCTATCTGTACTTAAGGCATCCAGGCTTTCCCCTACAAAAACTACGCTGGTCTCGCTCTCACAAACCCTCTCTAGAGTCTGGATGTGCATCTCTAATGGAGGAAGATGGGTAAACATCCTGCACTCAACACACTGAACAAGCTGAATGTTTGCCATATTAAATGGACCTCCATTACATGACAGAATACTTTGCCATTTACATGGAAGCAGCAGGAAAGAGGAGGAGACGTCATGCTAGGGAAACCAAGCAAACGGTCCCAGCTGTGGATTCGATCCAGGTTCCTCAGTGGACAGTTGTAGCTCTCCCAGAACTGTATGATGGGTTATCAGGCTACCCTGAATATTTTCTTGTTGACGGCCAGATCTATTGTGCAAACTTAGCGGACCCCATGCCCAGTGAGAAGCAATGGCTAAGGTTAATTTTGTCCCAGTTTTTTGGACCAGCCTACCAGTGGGCGCAGTGTCTAGTGGCCATGGGATCCAGAGGACTTGAGAATGTAACTCAGTTTGTGGGACTATTCGTGATGGTGTTCGGCAGTTAAGAATCCAGGGCCGTCCTGGAGGATCTTTTGGTGGAGTCCTGCCTCACAGATAAATCTGACATGCCATTCACCACCTATTATGATCAGGCAAACTGGGTGACCTCCTCCCCAAAGCACCTGCCTAAGACCCACTATGTGGTCTCAGCAGCTGAGCTCCTGCCGGAGACCCACCGGGCGGGCTCATTTCCAGAGCTCCAACCTGAGACCCATGAGGTGGTCTCACCTGCAGATCTCCAGCAGGAGACCCACAAGGTGCTCTCATCCCCAGAGCTCCAGCCTGAAACCCATGAGGTTGTCTCATCTCCAGAGCTCCGGCATAAAGTCAAGTTTCAGCTAGAGGTCAACAAGGTGACCTCTCAAGCTAAGTTCCTGTCGGAGGTCGAAGAGACGACCTCTCAAGACAAGCTCATGTACGAGGTTGAAGAGACGTCCTCTCAAGCCAAGATCCTGTCGGAGGTCGAAAAGGCGACCTCTCAAGCCAAGTTCCTGTCCGAGGTCGAAGAGACAGCCTCACAAGCCAAGATCCTGTCTGAGGTCGAAGAGACGGCCTCTCAAGTCAAGTTCCTGTCAGAGGTCAAAGAGACGGCCTCCCAAGCCAAGTTCATGTATGAGGTCAAAGAGGCGACCTCTCAAGCCAAGTTCATGTACGAGGTCGAAGAGGCGACCACTCAAGCCAAGTTCCTGTCCGAGGTCGAAGAGACGACCTTTCAAGCCAAGTTCCTGTCCGAGGTCGAAAAGATGGCCTCTCAAGCCAAGTTCCTGTATGAGGTTGACGAGGCGACCTCCCATGCCAAGTTCCAGCTAAAAGTCGACGAGGTGACCTCCCACGTCAAGTCCCACTCTGAGATCGACGATGTGACCTTCCATGCCAAGTTCCAGTCTGAACTGAAGCCATGCCCACCCAAGTTCTCCTCACACCTAAAACTGATGTCACAACCAACCAAGTTCTGCTCACGCCAGAATATGCTGACACGGACAACCAAGTCCTCACGCCTGAAGTCGATGTCATGACCAACCAAGTTATGCTCACGCCAGAGTCTGTTGATATGATCAACCAAGTTCTCCTTATGCCTGAAACCGACATCACGACCAACCAAGCTATGCTCATGCCAGAGTCTGTTGACACGACCAACCAGGTTCTGCTCACGCCTGAAGCCAACGTCAGGACCAACCAGGTCCTGCTCACGCCTGAAGCCGACGTCACAAACAACCAAGTTCTGATCACACCCGAGTCTGCTGACACAGACAACCAAGTTCTGATCACTCCCAAGTTTGTTGACACTGCCAACAAAGTTCAGCCTGTAGAGTCAATGGAGGACCACGCTCCGCTTTCTTGCTCTGCTGAAGACACTGCTCTGCCTTCCTGCCCCGCGGAGCATGCCAAACAGTCTCCCAGTTCAGCTGAAGACATTTTGTTGTTTGATTAAACTGCTATACCTGCACTTGCTTCTATCTCAGACTCCATTATGTGACACTGGGCTTCCAAACAAAAAGGTGACTTAAGGTGTGAAGATTTAATCTCAGGCCCAGAACATCGTTTTTGTTTTCGCTTTTAGAAGGTCCCTCCTCCCAAATGGGGTGAACCCCTTGGAGGCTTGTAACCCCTTGGAGGACCTCTTGTACTGCAACTAACAGGGGTTTGAGGCACTTCTCCCAATTTCATGCACCCTTCTCAACAAAGTCATGATTACGAGTCATGTTTTTTAGCATTTGATTACACCACTCTACCAGGTCATCTGTTTGCAGAAGGTAAAGGTAAACAATGTTGTTGCATTGTATAATCCACCATGACTAAGACAAAGTGATACCTTTATGTACACCTTTAATGGCCCGACTAGGTCACCACACTTTTCAGCGCACTTTCAAAAACTCAACCAAATAACCCAACTAACTGAATAGTTGCCATCACCAGCTCATGGCTTTTGCCAGTTCAGGTTCAAGGGTCAAACTCACATTCCACACACATGTATGTGTGTGTATGTGTTGCAAGCACCGCCAGCTATGCCACTCTCTCTCTGGTTTCAGCAGTCACTGAAAGCACAGAGAAACACACATAAGTAGCCTATCATTATGCGTCACCTGCCGGTTCAACCCATCTCCTCTCTGTCCACAGCTGATGCTTGACCAGGCCCCCACTGGCACAGGTACATTTTTGGAAGTTGTGATTTCATTTTAAATGTGTATAGCTGCAGCACCACATACCTAATGACAGCCAGCTAACTGTTGTGGACCAATAAGTTAAGTAGCATGAGCTAGCTAACTTTGCTATCATTCACTAGCTTTTCTTTCCTTTTTGCAAAATTCACCTGTGAATCATGAAACAGTTGTTCGATTTCAAAAAAGAGTGATGATTTTAGACGCTAGATTAGATTTGTGTATTAAAATGAATAAAGGATGAACTCGGATTTAGTTTAAAGTTTATTTAATATAGATGAGCCAAGGTTCTGTTCTTGTTTCATATTGACAAAATCATAAAAGAAATCAATCCAGACAAAATGATTAAATTCACATCTTGATTGTTTGGTGTTGTTTAGCTTAAAAAAGACCTGAAAATGTAATTTCAGGTTTAAGATAAGATTACCAGCTTGCAGTCGGGAACTTCACTAGTGTTAGAGTTGACAATTCGTTGTAGGCCTATTTAATCTTTTTAGGTAAAAAATTTTAGCAGAAAACTGAAAGTGCCTTTTTTAGAGATTATCTTTTGGTGGCAAATATACGTATATTTGTCTAATGTTAGCTATACATTTGGCAGGTCTGGTAATGTAATATAAGAGTAAATATCACTGAATTTCGGGGCAGTATAATATTGTGTGACCAATTTTATTAGATTCAGCGGTCTATTATTTAGATCACTACATCTATATCGCGTAATCCTACCTTGTATTTAAGTCGATGTTCCTGCATGTGCAATAGTGATTATTAATTCTATTTGAATTTTATTGTTCCGGTTTACACTACTCTAATTCTTATACTTGCTATAAATATTGATGTTTCTGATATTGATTTTGGTTATTTAGCTGTGAATCAGAATTTTTCATGTTGTTAAAGCATTATGATCAAATTTACATGCACTACATGAAGTGCACTATGACTTTGCTAGTATAGTGAAATAGTTTGCTAATGATACTTAATAAACACTATTAAATGGGTTTTCAGTTGGAAAATTGTCTGAAAAGTTATTGTTACCTCCATTCTGGGGTCGATCACGGTAATAACCAGGAAGTCTTTAGCTCTCTCTTGTGTTAAACCAGGTTCTTTAGACGTATCCCTCTCTCCCAATGATGGTGTATCCAGCTCTGGAAAATGAAAGGAATAATATAATATCTAAACATATCACATGGTGCCAAGCCAGTGGATTATATTACAGTACATTATTAACAGAGTCACCCCAAGAGTCGCTGAAACTCACCACCTTAGCGAGACCTGTCCTAACACGATATACAGTGGGTTCAGAAAGTATTCAAATCCTTTTGGCCATTAATCTACACACAATAATCCATTATGCTAAAGCAAAAACATGTTGTTAGACATTTTCTAGAGTCCACCTGTAGCACATTCAGTTCATTGGACATGATTTAGAAAGGTACACATGTGTGTATGAGGTTAAAAAATTCATAAAAATCCAAACCATGAAGTCTAAAGAACTCCCCGTAGACCTCCACAATCAAATTATGTTGAGACATATATCTAGGCAAGGTTATAAAACCATTTCTAAAACTTTAAATGTTCCCAGGTGCACAGTGGGCTTCATCGTTATGAAATAGAAGAAATTTGGAACAACCAGGACTCTTCCCAGAGCTGGCTGTCTGGCCAAACTTAGTAAAAAGGTTGATGGACCATTCTCTGGGAGGTGTCTAAGAACCCAATAGGCACTCTAATTGTTTATCATGTTGTAGTGTCTAAAATGTATTTAAATCTTATACTTAAAAAAAAATACCATACTTCACCCCTAGAGAGCTCTAGACAGTCACTTATATCACCTAATGGCCGCGCTGGCCCTGCTTTTTAAATGGAATATTTATTATATGTTATAACCTACCTATGATTTGAGCATATTTCAGCTCATTAGCCGGCAGCTTCACGATGACATCCTTACTTCCACATGTAACTGCAGGAACCGGTAGATGGGGTCCAGATGTGGATGCTGGGCAGGTTTCAGGTGTAATGTTGTCCTCGTTCAGGGTTCTAATAGAGAAGCCCAGTTTCAGTGAGTACTGTGTGTTTCGCCCAACCTAAAGAGAAGACAGCACACTGTTCACTGCGTGCATTACATTAGAATACATACTTTAAATGTTGAAGGATATAAAATCTCACCCAGTCCTGCAGGAAGCAGCCTGTGTAGTAGATTCTGATCAATGAGGTGGGCTGGAGTTCCACATGACTGCACTCCTGCAGCAGATGTCTGAGGGAAACCAGAGGCTTGTCATCTAAAAGGAGGAACGAGTAGAGTAGATAGATAAATAATTTATTGGTCCTCAAAGAGGAAATTTGTTTCCATCATGGGGGTGTAGAAGAACATAAACACAACATCATCATACAAATAAACCATCATAAACAAAAACAGGCATAGAGGGGGGAAGGGAACAAAAAGAAAAACATCCGGATCATCATACAACAAATGCATCTGGCATCACAATACAGTGGAGTAAATTGCAACTGGTTAAACTCTAGGTCTTTATTCTCATTCAGTAAAGTGTCAGCTACTTGTAGCTGTGTGATGATTTGAGAAAAGATGATTGGTCTGTTGGGGCCGTGCGTGGACAGAGGTGGGACAGTGTTAGAGCATGCAGAGGTGTAGATGGTGTTGCAGCACTGTAGGTATGGAGTGTGGATGGTATTGGGGACCTGCGAGGATGAGGTGGGGGTGCTGTTATAGTACATTGAAATGAGGTGCTGGGGTTCTGCAGGGATATGGCAGTATAGACAGACAGACAGACAGACAGTCAGACAGACTACTTTATTGATCCCTGAGGGAAATCGTTTTGTCACAGTAGACAATTGCAGACATTACACATTTACAGTAATCAAGTGAAATAAAGTGTCTAGGTAATAAAGTGACAGTGAGTAAAAGATAAATGTAGACAATCTGAGGTAGATTATGTGCAAAGTATAAATGTAGTCAAAATTTAAATGTATAAATGTAGATAATCGTAGGCACGTTTACATTTATGCATTTGTTTTGTATGGAGTTTGTTATCTGGATTGCAGAGGACTTCTTTGGTGGGAGTAATGCTTTCCAGGTAGAAAATGATGTACCCTTTTATGAAGTCGGTCCTCGCCCTGTGGGTCAAGGAGTGCCCTACATTCTGTGCTTAGTATTCTACTATCTCAACTGCTTCCAAACAGTTCTTGTAATTGGGGGTTGTTGCCGGACAGCCGGGGTGTAGCAGGGGGTAAGCACTATCAGATTGTGGACTGATCTGGCAAGTGGGGGAAAAGCAGTAGAGTTGTGTGCATTCTTAATGTTTGTATACAGAACAACAAGTCCAATGTTCTGTTGTCTCTTATTGTGCAAATTACGAACGGGTGAAAAATGGGAAGTGTGGACGAGATTGAAACGTGACTAACGTCTCCGGATACAGCCAGAAAAGCATTTGGAAACTGTGTCAGTATTTTAGCAGTGACACAGTGGATGACATCACATGCTTTGTGCGGCACAGTGGAGGGAGGAATGTAAACAACAACAACAACAGCAACGGCATGTGAGAATTCTCTCGGCAAGTAGTATGGGCGCATACTCACTTCCAACAGCCAAAAGTCTGCAAGGTGCAAATGAAACAGTGGGGGCCACATGGTTGTAAAGCAAGCCCCCCACTGTTTCATTCTTCGTTTCACTCTGGCTCTGTTCCTCTCAGGTCCTTCAGGATCTGAATGACATCACTGGGTGATAGAGCCAGGTGGAGATAGTATTGGGGCAGTGTAGGGATGAAGTGGAGATGGTGTAAGGCAAGCGAGGACTAGATGAGGATGGTGTTCTGTGATTATTACTGTAGGGGTGCATCAGTGTGTTAGTGTGTATTAGTGATTGTTAGTGTACTGTGCACTCTGTATTAGTGTGCATCAGTGTGTGATAGTGTGTGCTGGTGAGTCAGTGTCCCAGTTTGAAGCTTATCAGGCCACCTCTTCCCTTACCAAGGTCACTAGACACAGTATTGTGAATGAATGCCTCTTAATCTGTCACCTTGTCTTCAAGTCATAATAATACACACACACACACACACACACACACACAAGCTGTGCAGAACGGAGAATTAAACACGTCAAGACATACAGTGCCCTCCACTAATATTGGCACCCTTGTTAAATATGAGCAAAGAACTCTGTGAAAAACTGTCGTTATTGTTTAACCTTTTGATCTTTTGTTTTAAAAAATGACAAAAATACTCTGCTCTCATGGATATCAAACAATTGCAAACACAACACAGGTTTATCAAAAAATATCTTTGTTAAATATAGGTGTGCAACAATTATTGGCACCCTTATGAATTCATATGAGGAAAAATATATTTAAAGTATATTCCCATTGATATATTTTTTTTTTGGATGGACTCTCTCAAATATCAACAGATATTAAATGAAAACCTGACTGCCTCTGACAGAAAGATTCAAATGGACCGTGGTTGGATCTTCCAGCAGGACAATGATCCAAAACATACATCAAAATCAACACAAAAATGGTTCTGTATGGAGGAACGCTCTCAGATCCCTCACCATGTATTCTCCAACCTCATCAGGCGTTATAGGAGAAGACTCAGAGCTGTTATCTTGGCAAAGTGACGTAGCACAAAGTATTGACTGAAAGGGTGCCAATAACTGTTGCACACCTATATTTAACAAAGATGATATATCTATTCAACAAAGATATATATATATATATATATATATATATATATATATATATATATATATATATATATATAATTAACCTGTGTTGTGTTTGAAATTGTTTGATATCCATGAGAGCAGAGTATTTTTGTGAATTTTTTTTTTAAAAAAGCAAAAGGTTAAAAAATAAAGACAATTGTTCACAGCCTTCTTTGCTCATATTTACCGAGGGTGCCAATATTAATGGAGGGCACTGTATGTTTAATAATCTTATATTCGTTTTAGCATAATCTTATATCATAATCTGTAAAAGATTTAATAAATTCCCCCATGTTAAATATTGTTGCTTGACAATTTATGCAGTTTACATGGGTTAAATCTGAATCTCAATAACTTACAATAAGCATAAATACTGTTAATTAACTTAAATCTAACTGCAGTGGAACATTACCAAATAAAGTAAGTAAGTGTATATATATATATATATATATATATATATATATATATATATATATATATATATATATATATATATATATATATAATGGCTTCAATAAATGCATAAACATGATTAAATATTTTTACTTCATCTACACACACGTTCTTTAACATGAATGATTTTCTTCTTTGATCCACACACACACACACACACGTGAGCAGGTAACTGAGGCTTTTATAACAGGAACTACCTGCTCTACACCTGTTTAGTCATTTTTATTCAATTTTATATTAAACTGCACTGCCTGTTTGCCCAGACTTATTTCTGGTACACACTGAAAACCACCTGATGATGTTAAAAACGATTTGGAACACAGCCTTTAAATTTAGACATGATTTAGAAGCAGGTCTTACCAATGAGAAGGTACAGATTAGTATGTTGATTTGGAGAAAACTCAACAGTCAGACTTTCACCGTCGCAGTCAAACACAACTTTCTCTTGTCCTGTGGAGGAATATCAGGCATTAAAAAGTATACTTTTAATGTACGCTTGATTTACTACACATTAAACAGAGTTTTCACATTTAATAATCAATCATTATTTTCCCTTTGCTGTAGTGACCATCAGGCATACTCTCGTATTTACTCTAAATTTATTCCTCACCCTGTTCTCCATCCAGATCTGCTGACCAGTGTAGACGCGTCTTTCCAGAAGTTACCTCAGAGTTGGATGGTGAAAATAGTGAGATTGGACCTGGATTAGATGGCGTTAGATGAGTTAAAATGATCACTAGAATTATCCACCTCATCATGTCCTTCATTTGGAGAAGGTGGCCCTGGTGTTCTGGTCTCCTTCGTCTTTGAAACAGTCTAATATTGCTCTTTATTGTGCTCTCAATGTTGGTGTGATGAATATGATAAAGAGCAAAAGACAAACACATGAGTTTTATCTCCTGGAACATTTCATCCAGCACTGTGTAGCCTGCTGATATTCCTGTACAAACACCACAACAATGAAACATAAAGCCTTGAGAAATTAACTCCTACACTTAATAATAATTTTATCTGAGGTGAATTCTCCTATTTCTCCAACTTTTACAGTAATGTTTCATTTCCAGTCCATTGTTACAGCTAATAAAATAACATTTATGATTATAATGATACAATGTTTACAGGTGTACCAAAGTTAACAATATAATCTTTTTATAGGAGGTATTAATTTAAATTCTACAGTTAGTTATTTAAATTGTGAATAATATTTTAATAATTAATCATATAAATGTTACAGCTAATAATGTAATTTTTACAGTTGTCATTTTAGGATATTAATAAAAAAGTAATTAGTTAATAAAATAACTTTTATGTTACATTTACATTACATTTATTCACTTAGCAGACGCTTTTATCCAAAAGTCATGAGAAAGATACAAGCAAAGTGATATATCAAGCAGAGAACAATACAAGAAGTGCTACCATACGAGATCTATTAATTGAATTCCAGAAGAAGCAAAGTGCAGAGTAGAGGTGTAAGTGCATTTTTTTTTTAATTTTTTTTTTTATTATGAGTTGGTTAGGTGTTCATGGAAGAGGTGGGTCTTTAGCTGTTTGTATAGCTGTTTTTATGTTAATAATATAAATAATACAGTTTATGATGTAACCTATACAGATAACATTAACGTAACTGGTAGTGTTAAAGTAACTTTTACAAATAACAAAGCAAGTTTAATGTGCACATAATTTGTTCTTAATGTAACTTTGGGTTAATATAAATTTTACACTTAATAATGCAACGTTATGGGTATGGCGAAGTAACATCTGGATCTAAAGTCTACACACCCCTGTTAAAATGGCAGGTTTTTGTGATGTACATAAAAGAAACCAAGATAAATGTCAGAACCTTTTCTACCTTTATGGAGAAATTTTATCCTGTTAAGTAAGTGAAAAACAATCAGTTTATAGATTTTTTTTTTCTTACAAAAACATGGTTACATAAGTTTGCACACCCCTAAACTACTTCGTTGAAGCACCTTTAGATTTTATGTTGTGGCATTCAGCCTTTTTGGGAAAGAGTCGATCAGTTTGGCACGTCTTGTCTTGACTAGCAATATTTTCTCCTTATAAAAGTGTTCTAACTCTATCAGATGGGCGGGGTGTCTCCTGTACACAGCCCTCTTCAGGTCACCACACAGATCTTTGATTAGATTTAGGTCTGGACTCTGGCTGGACCATTCCAAATCCTTGAGCTTGTTCAGGTGAAGCCGTTCCTTTGTTGATCTGGAGGTCTGCTTCGGGTCGTTGTCATGCTGAAAGGTGAAATTCCTCTTCATCTGAAGTGTTTTAGCAGAAAACTTAAGGTCTTGCACCTGAACTGACTGGTATTTGGAGCTGTTCATTTTTCCCTCCACACTCCACGCCCAAGTTCCAGCTGAAGAAAACAGCCCCAAAGTATGATGCTGCCACCACCGTGCTTCAACGTGGGGACGGGGTTTTTTGTGCCAAACATATCTTTTGGCCAAAAAGTTCAACTTTGATCTCATCAGCCCAGAACACATTATTCCACATGGTTTTAGGAGATTGGATGATTTATATTATTTATTTATTTAGGTTAAAAAAGGCTTCCATCTTGCCCCCCTACCCCATCGCCCAGAGATATGAAGAATTCAGGAGATTGTTGTCACATATATGGATCAACCAGTACTTCACAGAAATTGCTGCAGTTCTTTTAATGTAGCTGTAGGCCTCTCGGTAGACTCCCTGACCAGTTTCTCCTGATCTTCTCATCAAGTTTAGAGGGACGTCCTGCTCTTAGTAGTGTCACTGTCATGCCATAATTTCTCCATCTGGGGATTAATAAAGTATTATCTTATTGTCTTTACAGTGTTCCATGGTCTATCCAATTACTTGTAAATATTTTTGTAACCCTCTTCTCATTGATATTTTTCAACAGTGAGATCCCGTAGCTGCTTTGTAAGATATTTGTGGTGAGGGGCTTTTCCAGTTGGATGTTACCCAGTTAGATGTGAGGAGAATCCTATAGGAACAGCTGGACTTTATTTGGGGTTAATCAGTCACCTTAACTGAAGGCAGGTGTACACTAATTAATATTTAACGTGAGTTCGGATGTGATTTTTGATTCTGAACACTGAACAATTCCCAATTATTAAAGGGTGTGCAGACTTCTGCAAGCTGGGTATTAGAACTCACTTAATCCCCCCCCCCCCCAAAAAAAAACATTTCTGTGTGTTTGTCACTTGACATTTATTATATTTCGCAATTTCTCAATAAAAGTGAAAATGGTTCTGACATGACTGAACTTGTGTAGACTTTTTTATATCCACTGTATTTCTAATAACTTTAACATGTTTACTTTCACACTTAATAATGTAGCAAACAGTTAAGTTCTTTATGTCCCATAGCTGCAATAAGTAATAATACTTATTTAAAAATTTATAAAACATTCAGTATATCACAATCACGTCCAGTGTCAAGACAAGTCAGAGAGCTGGAACAGGATTTAAAAAATAACAATGATAACACACACACACACACACACACACACACACACACACGCACACGCGCACTTTAATTTAAAATTTAATTAAATTAAAAAGCACATCTCACACAGTACATTATGGAGATAAACTTTAACAGTCAGAAAGCAGTTGGAAAATCAAATCCAAATGAAGAAACGGGTTTATGCGTCAGTGTTTAGTGAGTCAGTGTTTAGTGAGTCATTTCTATCTGTTTCATGTATATTTAGGTTTGTGTTTCTTTTCCAGATAGGAACGGGTCGTGGAATAATCACTGAATCACTGTGAAAGTGCTGACTCTACATTGATTGTGTGCATAAAGTACAGTATGGTTGATATTCTGATAATTTTTCAGCCTTAACCATGTTCATGGGTTACAATGTATAGTATGTATAGCTGCTATTTAAGGTGTATATAGAACATAGGTTTAAATAGACAATTTAATTAAATTGAATAATTTGCAATTGCAGATAAAACTATTTTTAAAAACATAAAAGTAACAATACATAAATATATAGATTAATTCACTGTAATATATTCTTTATTATATCCTTATTCTAAAACTACATTGGGGACAGGGGTACAAAGCCAAGCTGCCACCGCTGGGCCCTGGAGCAAGGCCCTTAACCCTCTACTGCTCCGTTGTGTAAATGAGATAAATGAAAGTCGCTCTGGATAAGGGGGTCTGTAATGTACATTACACATTAATGTGAATAAAATTAAAGTAAGATCGCTGAAGAGTGGGAAGGCAGCTGGAGTAGACAACATCCCAGCTGAACTCATCGAGAATGGAGGGGAACCAATGATAGACTAACAAAAATCTGCAATAAGATATGGCAGACAGGTGAATGGCCAAAAACATGGACCCAATCACTAATTCTAACCCTACACAAGAAAGGAAATCTTCAACTGTGCCAGAATTACAGAACTATCAGTCTAATCAGCCACGCTAGTAAAGTGTGCTCAAGATCATCCTGAATAGACTGAATCCTCAAGCAGAAGAAATTATTGCTGAAGAACAGGCTCTTTTCCATAGTGGACAAAGTACCACAGAACAAATATTCATCCTCAGAGTTCTGTGTGAAAAGTACTCGCAGCACCAACAAGACCTCCGTCATGTTTTCATAGATTTTAAAAAGGCTTTTGACGGAGTGTGGCATGAAGCTTTGTGGGCAACAATGAAGAAGTACAACATGGGCCAGAAGCTGACCAACACCATCAAACAGCTGTTTGCCAAGGCCAGCAGTGCAGTAATCGCCCAGAGCTCTGTGGGAGATTGGTTCCACACAACAGTGGGTGTACAGCAAGGCTGCCTTCTATCACCCATGCTCTACAACATCTATTTAGAGCACATCATGAACGAGGCCCTGGAGAACCACTATGGCGCAGTCAGCATTGAAGGGTGAAACATCACCAATCTCTGCTTTGCAGATGACATTGACGGATTGGCCGGCAGTGAAGTTGAGCTTGCCATCTTAGTGAAGAACCTGGATGAAACATCTAGGTTTGGCATGGAGATAAGCACTGAGAAGACAAAGTTGATGACATAAAGTGACAAGCAGATCTCTACCAAGCTTGAAGTCAGAAGACAGGAACTGGAAACTGTGTCAAGTATTTGGGCTGAAGAGGGGTCAAAAACAGAAGTTCTATAAAGAGAAACACAAACAGCAACTATGTCAAAGCTAAAACCTATATGGAGAGACAAGAATGTTTCTCTAAAAACAAAAATTAGACTTCTGCATGCACTTGTCCTCTCAATCTTCTTACATGCTTGTAAGTCCTGGACTCTGAAATGGACCATGAAAAGCTTTGCAGAAACACAGGCACATGATCAAGATAAGTGGAGGGACCTGGTCAGATGTTCAACAGCACAGCGATCCAACGACCACACCAGCTCATGGGACTGATGATGTAGTATAGCATATTGTTTTGTGTTGCACCATGGTCCATAAGAAACATCGTTTTGTTCCAATGTATACAAACTATATAGAGGAATGACGATAAGAACCCACTTGACGTGATGATGTGTGCAAGTCCACTTCTATAGACTACGGTGTGCCTTTTGCTCCAGAGTTTGTATGATTATTCTGAGTGGTCTTGGGACTGATCTGCTCAGCCCCCTGATGAAGTCCTGTGTTGAGGTGGAAGTGTGTTTTGGATCGTTGTCTTGCTGCATGATGAAGTTCCTCCTGATTAATTTGGACGCATTTCTCTGTAAATCTGCAGACAGAATGTTCCTGTAAACTTCTGAATTCATTCTGCTGATACCATCATGAGTTCCAACATCAATAAAGATTAGTGAGAATGTTCCAGAAGCAGCCACGCAAGCCCAAGCCATGACTCTATCTCCACCATGTTTCCCAGATGAGCTTGTATGTTTTGGATCATGAGCAGATCCTTTCTTTCTCCACACATTGGCCTTTCCATCACTTTGGTAGAGGTTCATCTCGATTCCAGAACTGTTGTGGATCATCTCTGTATTTCTTTGTGAATTCCAGTCTGGTTTTCTGATTCTTACTGCTGATTAGTGGTTCGCATCTTGTTGTATGGCCTCTATATTTCTGCTCTCGAAGTCCTCTTCAAACGGTGGATCATGATACCTTCACCCTGCCCTGTGGAGGTTGTTGGTTTTTGGGTTTCTCTTCACAGCTCTCACAATGTTTGTCATCAGCTGTTGTTGTTTTCCTTGGCCGACCTGTTCACCTATTCTTTTTCACGACATTCCAGAGTATTGTATTGGCTATACCCAGTGGCTCTGATAGATTTTTCCTCTTTTCTCAGCTTCAAAATGACTTGCTTTTCTCCCATAGACAGCTCTCTGTTCCTCTTGTTGGTTTATCCTTTTTAACAACAAATGCAGTCTTCACAGGTGAAACTGAAGGCTAAAACCATGAGTAGACATTCAGAGCTCTTAATTGTTTAAACAATCAATTTAACAGGACACACCTGGGTAACAAGAAACACCTGTCAGTCACATGTCCTTGCTGTTCCGATACTTTTAGAGGGGACTGTACATGTTATGCTTATTTATTACTTACTTTTACAGTTAATTATTTTTACACTTCCTCTCCGGGAACTGTCACCGTATCGTGGTGGAGAGGTTTGTGTGTCCCTATGAACCTGAGGGCTGTGTTGTCTGGAGCCTTGTGCTCCTGGTAGGGTCTCCCAAGGCAAAGTGGTCTCAGGGGAGGGGCCACACTAAGAATGGTTCAAGGAAACCCTCATGAAGAAAACAAAGAGAAGAGGAGTTACCCTGCCCAGAGGAAGTCCGGGACCCCCGTCTGGAGCCAGGCCCAGAGGGAGGGCCCAACTGCAAGGGCCTGGTGGCTGGGTTTGCCACAGGTGGCAGTGAAGGTCAGGGGTCTCGATGGACCAGACTCGGGCGGCAGAGGCTGGCTCTGGGGACGTGGAACGTCACCTCTCTGTCGGGGAAGGAACTGGAACTTGTGAGGGAGGTGGAGTGCTACCAGTTAGATCTGGTGGGGCTTTTCTCCATACACAGTCTCGGTTCTGGAACCGTACTCCTTGATAGGGGATGGACTCTATTCTACTCTGGAGTTGACCAGGGTGTGAGGCGCCGGGCGGGTGTGGGGATACTCACAAGTCCCCAGTTGAGTGCCACTGCATTTGAGTTTACCCCGGTGGACGAGAGGGTCACCTCCTTACGCGTACGGGTTGTGGGGGGGAAAACTCTGACTGTTGTCTGTGCATATGCACCGAACACCAGGTCAGAGTAATCAGCCTTCTTGGAGACCCTGAACGTAGTCCTGTATGGAGCACCAGTAGGGGACTCCATAGTTCTGCTGGGTGACTTCAACGCGCATGTGGGCAATGATGGATATACCTGGAGAGGCATGATTGGGAGGAACGACCTCCCCGATCTAAACCTGAGCGGGCGTTTGTTATTGGACTTCTGTGCTAGTCATGGACTGTCTATAACAAATACCATGTTTGAACATAATGAGGCTCATAAGTGTACGTGGTACCAGAGCACCCTAGGCCGAAGGTCGATGATCAATTTTGTAATTGTATCCTCTGATGTGAGGCTGCATGTTCTGGACACTCAGGTGAAGAGAGGGGCAGAGCTGTCAACTGATCACCATCTGGTGGTGAGTTGGGTCAAGGGGTGTGGGGAGACTCTGGACAGACCTAGAAAGCCCAAACGGGTATTGCGGGTGAACTGGGAACGTCTGGAGGAGGCCCCTGTCCGTGAGATCTTCAACTCACACCTCTAGCGGAGGTTTTCTGGCACCCCAGTGGAGGTTGAGGGCATTGAGCCTGAGTGGGCAATGTTCAAAGCCTCCATTGCTGAAGCTGTGGCAGAGAGCTGTGGTCTCACGGTCTTAGGTGCCTCAAGGGGCGGTAACCCTCGAACATTGTGGTGGACACTGGTGGTCAGGGAAGCCGTCCGACTGAAGAAGGAGGCCTTCCGGGATGTGTTATCCCGGAGGACTCCGGAGGCAGTTGCAAGGTACCGACAGGCCTGAAGGGCTGCAGCCTCTGCTGTGAAAGAGGCAAAGCAGCGGGTGTGGGAGAAGTTGAGAGAGGACATGGAGAAGGACTTTCGGTCAGCACCCAGGTGTTTCTGCAAAACCATCCACCACCTCAGGAAGGGGAAACAGGGAACCATCCAAACTGTATACAGTAAGGATGGGACGCTGTTGACCTCATCTGAGGATGTGATTGGACGGTGGAAGGAACACTTTGAGGTACTCCTGAATCCGCCTCACACACCCTCTATGGTAAAGGCAGAGGTGGAGGCTGATAGGGGATCGTCGTCAATTTCCCTGGTGGAGATCACTGAGGTAGTCAAACAACTACACAGTGGCAAAGCCCCAGGGATTGATGAGATCCGTCCAGAAATGCTGAAAGCTCTGGGTGCCGAGGGGATGTCTTGGATGACACACCTCTTTAACATTGCGTGGAAGTCGGGGACAGTGCCAAAGGAGTGGCAGACCGGGGTAGTGTTTCCCCTGTTCAAAAAGAGGGACCAGAGAGTGTGTACCAATTATAGGGGTATCACACTTCTCAGCCTCCCTGGTAAAGTCTACTCCAAGGTGCTGGAACGGAGGGTTCGGCCAATAGTCCAACTTCGGATTGAAGAGGAGCAATGCGGATTCCATCCTGGTCATGGATCAATGGACCAGCTCTTTACTCTCGCAAGAATCTTGGAGGGGGCCTGGGAGTATGTCCATACGGTCTACATGTGTTTTGTGGATATGGAGAAGATGTATGACAGGGTCCCCAGGGGTTTACTGTGGGAGGTGCTGAGGGAGTATGGGGTGAGGGGTTCCCTTCTCAGGGCTATCCAATCACTGTACGCACAAAGCGAGAGCTGTGTCCGGATTCTCGGCAAAAAGTCGGACTTGTTCTAGGTGGGGGTTGGTCTCCGCCAAGGCTGCGCTTTGTCACCAATAATGTTTGTGATATTCATGGACAGGATATCGAGGCGTAGTCATGGTGGGTAGGGGTTGCGGTTTGGTGCCCTGATGATCTCATCGCTGCTTTTTGCAGATGACGTGGTTCTGATGGCATCATCGGTCCGTGACCTTCAGCACTCACTGGATCGGTTTGCAGCAGAGTGTGAAGCGGCTGGGATGAGGATTAGCACCTCTAAATCTGAGGCCATGGCTCTCAGCAGGAAACCGATGGAGTGCCTACTCCGGGTAGGGAATGAGTCCTTAACCCAAGTGAAGGAGTTCAAGTACCTTGGGGTCTTGTTCACGAGTGAGGGGACATTGGAGCAGGAGATTGGCCGGAGAATTGGAACAGCAGGAGCGGTATTGCAATCGCTTTACCGCACCGTTGTGACGAAAAGAGAGCTGAGCCGGAAGGCAAAGCTCTCGATCTACCGGGCAATTTTCCAGCTGGGAAGAGACCTCGGGGAAGACCCAGGACTAGGTGGGGAGGCCTAGTCCTCCACCTCCACACTGGCCTGGGAATGCCTCGGGATCCCCCAGTCAGAGCTGGTTAATCTGGCTCGGGAAAGGGAAGTTTGGGGTCCCCTGCTGGAGCTGCTGCTCCCGCGACCCGACTACGGATAAGCAGTTGAGGATGGATGGATGGAATTTTTATACTTAATAGTAATTAATATACTTAATTTTTTAACAATTTATAACTTTTACAGCTAATTTTGATGAACAAAGCAATGAACATTTAGTAATCCAACACCTTTATTTAATTATTTAACTATTTAATTTTTTTACTTTCACAGCCACTAACTTATGAGTGTGAGAAAAACATGAAACACACACACACATTGTATTTAGCACATAAGCAAATAGAGAAACTCACAGAAGAGGATATTTTAAAAGAGGCTTTATTTCAGTCAGATGTTCATCACTGAAACTCATCACTGAAAGCTTTAGGCTTTGTATTTCCACTTCACTTATTTATAGGCGTTAGCTTTGTGTTTGGGCAGGAAGCTAAAGTTCTTCGGCACCGGACCCAGCAACATCTCACTGATGGGAAAGAAACAAATAAATACAGAACAAAATCAATCAGATAAACAAGTTTGTTTATAAAGCCACAAAACTGTAGGTGGTGTGTGTGTGCATGTGTGTTTGTGTGTGTCCCTCACCTGATCCTGATCCAGTCATCCACATGCTGACTCGCCATCAGAGTCTCCAGATAATCACGACCCAAATAATATGGAGGACGTTCATTAATCTTCTGTACACGCTCTAGCAGTCCCACTGGGATGTACCTGTATGTACGTATGTACGCACGCACGCACACCATAAATAGCAATAACTACAAGTCTAGTTTCATTGAAAGATATCAACTATTTTAAACTCTTTTTATAGTAATGAATATAATACGAGATATTTTTCCCCAGTTTCACCTACAATATCTACCCTAAACCCTAATCTCAAAGCCCTTGTCCTTTATCCCTGAGCCCTAATCACCTGCAGGTGAAGGAGAGCCACTCGAGCAGGAAGTTGCGCGTCTTCTCCACCCCCTGTGTGTCCGAGCCCCAGTGCTCCAATCCAAAGTGGGTGAAATCTTGAAGGATCTGGAGACGCTCTGAGGATGAGATGTCCCACTGTCTCTGCTCCTTAATCTCCGTGAAGAGCCATGGCTTTATAAGGGCACCTCTGACACACATACACACACACACACACACACACACACACACACACACACACCCAGTGAGACATGCTTTTAAAATATGACATCAAGGCTGTCTACTGTAGATACACACCTCGCTACCATGATTCCAGACACTCCTGTCTCTCTGGCCCTCATAGCATCTTCATACGACAAAACATCACCATTACCTATACAGAGAGAGAGAGAGAGAGAAAGAGAGAGAGAGCATGCAAGAGCGAGAGAGAGAGCGAGCAAGACAGCGAGAGAGAGAGAGCACGCAAGAGCAAGAGAGAGAGCGCAAGAGCGAGAGCAAGAGAGAGAGAGCACGCAAGAGCGAGAGAGAGAGAGAGCGAGCAAGAGCGAGAGAGAGCGCGCGAGAGCAAGAGAGAGAGCGAGAGAGAGGGAGTACGCAAGAGCAATAGAGAGAGAGAGAGAGAGAGAGAGAGAGAGAGAAAGAGAGCACGCGAGAGAGAGAGCACGCGAGAGAGAGTTGAACAGATGGACAGTAAAAGTAAAAAAGCAAGTAACACATAAAGAGAAAGAAATGAAGTGATAATTGAAGTGATAATTTAAGTGTGTGTGTGTGTGTGTGTGTGTTACCGAACAAGGGGACAGGAGCGGCGAGTTTTGAGCAGGTATCGATGTAACTCCAGTCGGCCAATTTGGTGTAACGCTGTTCTCGGGATCGACCATGTAACTGATAAACAATAAACAGTAAATTGTTAAAAACAATTTACAGTAAAAAACACTAACACTTCTCTATTACACACACACACGGTTTATTACACCGCCCCCCCCCCCCACACATGATATATTATTACCCCATCCCACGCGATATATTATTACCCCCCCCCCCCACACGGTATATTACGCCGCCGCGGCCCCCCCCCCACAGACACACTTTGAGTGTCTATAAAAAAAGCTATATAAATGTAAGTGTGTCAAAGTAACTGCCCCGCTGTCCCGGTTAGGGACACTAGAACTGTCTAGGGATAGGGTTAGGTACGCTTCCATCTAGATAATCGACTAGCGAAGCATCTGTCTGTATATGGACCACCTCTAGGCAAGTATCTGTCCTCGTGTAAAAAACCACCACATCTCCTCCTCTGTGTGTACACACCGTGATCATAGACACACCCCACTTCTTCAGCTCAGGGATGAGTTTGTGTGCGATGTTGCAGTTCTGCTGCACTCCTGTACGGATCTTCACCGTTAAAGGCACGTCCAGAACCTACAGAACGAATTCAGGGATACATGTGGAACCGTTCTCCATGTATGGAATGAGAGACAGGAAAATAAACAGAACTTACAGAGTTCATTCCTCTCACTATCTGCTCAAATTTGTTGGTTCTGGTCATCAGGCCACAGCCACCACCCTGAAAACACACACACACACACACACACACACACACACACACACACAGTATTTCAGAAACTGCTGCTCTCCTGGGACTCTCACACAGCAGTCTCTAGAGTTTACACAGAATGGTGTGAAAATAGAAAACATTGCATGGGCGACAGGTCTGTGGGTGAGAGATCAGAAGAAAATGTCCAGGTGAATGTTTTTGGGTGTGTCTGTGCCCATGATAGCCTCAGCTTCCTGACAGGAATGGAACCTGATGTGGTCTCCTGCTGTTGTAGCTCATCCTCCTCAAGGCCGCTGTGTTGAGGTGTTTTTCTGCTCACAGCGGTTATAAAGAGTGATTATAGGAGTTCATATATCTTTCCTTTCAGCTCAGACCAGTCTGATCATTCTCCTCTGATCTCTCTTATCCACAGAGTTTCAGCCGGTAGACCCCCCACGCACAGATGTTTTTAGTTTTTCGCACTGTTCTGTGTAAACTCTAGAGACTGGCGTGTGTGAGAATCCCAGGAGATCAGTTTCAGTTTCTGAAATACTCAACCCAGCCCTGGGGATGAAAGCTGGTTTATCGCCATTTTGTGCTTTCTGCTCTGTAAACTTGGAGTTTTGTGGGCGTCACCAAACACAAATCTGCTGTGGTGAGCATGTGTACCTTCTAACAGCTGTAATAAACAGTCGAGGTGTTGTTATTGTTGTGTGTGTGTGTGTGTGTGTGTGTGTGTGTGTGTACCTTCTTGTACACAAGGTCTATAGGACAGCCAGAGTTGATGTCCACAAAGTCAACGTCGATGTTGTGGTTGAGGAGTTCAGCACAGCGGGTCATGGAGTCGGGGAAACATCCTTCCAGCTGAAACCCACAAAATCACCATGGCAACCGCTCTCGTCGCTATGGTTGTTTTGTATTTGTATATGTGAATACTAATATAGATGCACTCTCAGGTCACATGACTGAACTTTACACTGAAATTCTCTGGCCTTATTGTGTGTGTGTGTGTGTGTGTGTGTGTGTGTGTGTGTATACCTGCACTCCAAACACATCCTCAGTGTGGTGTCTCTTGAGCAGAGCCCACTCAGACGTCTGACCCTGAAGCAGGTTGGTGCACATGGCCATCTCTCCACACGTTATATCAGCTCCAAAACGCTTACACACACGCCGGAATGGCAGGTTCCCACACTGTACACACACACACACTTATCAGATACAGAGCAGGGACACTCTGTCCATAATAAACACAAACTTCTTGCATTTGTCTATATAATGGAGCATGTGAGCGTGCACACGCACACACACACGCACACACACACACACACAAGTAACTCACCGTTGTTAATGGAGCCAGGTAAAGCTTGTCTCTGAAATCTACCTGTGTGAAAGGAAATGAAAGCATATTATTTTGGGACGGAGTGTGAATCAGGATTGTTCACTTCCCCTGGACTCTTAAGATGATGGAGCACAGTGCTCACTGCTCTACCTGCTTCTTCTCACATGGGCGCAGTTTGATGATGTCATCATCTGTTAATGGCCCAATGGTCTTCACAGGAGGTGGCTTCGTCTGACTCTCCTATAAATCAGACCAGAAAAATAAGTGAAGGAGGCGTGGCCTCCATGTGTCAGTCACAATAATGGAGGCGTGGCCTCCGTATGTCAGTCACTTTAAAGGCAGTGTGGCCTCCAGGTGTCAGTCACAATAAAGGAGGCATGGCCTCCGCCAGTCAGTCACAACAAAGGAGGCGTGGCCTCTGACTTTTATACCTCAGTTTTGAACTCAGCAGCAGGACCTTCCTGTCTGGTCTCACTCTGGCTCACTTCCTCTTCCTGTCTCAACTCATTTGGTGTGTTTTCAGACTTGGACGACTTCCCGTCTTGTTTTTTCCCCGCGCTGATGCTCTTGAGGAAGTTCTCCGAGCTTTTGAAGGACACTTGTTTCTTTCTGAGACGTCTCTGGAGCTCTTTATCCAGACTGTTCCGCACAGTTTCTGTTCTATCGAGGCTTTTACGGAGCTCCTCGTTCACCAGGTTTTTGTAATCTGGGCCTGTGTGAGCTTTAGCAAACCTGCAGGTGACTCCATATGGACATCTACACACACACACACAGTAATCAGTTATATTTCTGTATAGTATTTATGTATATACTGTTATCATGGACATGTTCTGTTTGTTGATGAAATGTCAGTGATGTGATGTGTTAATGTCGCACCTGCCGAAGGTGTCGTAAAGGTAACAGGTGTCTCCCAGATCCTCCGGCTTGGTGGACATGTAATCAGCCACGTCATGGATGAACTTACACTTCTCACCATAGAAACACTTCCTCTCAGACTCCTGCGAGAAAAAAACAACACCACAATTACGTCAAACTCAATTCAACAAACATTTATTTTTCACCAATTTCAGGATATTTTACAATACACTTATCCTTGAGGCTAATATTTTATGTTTTTATTAATAATAATCCCGATTAAAATCCATCCCTGACATTATTAGGAGCTTATTTATAATATAGTAAATACTAAGAATAGTAATAGTTTTCTTTATTATTATATATTTTTTATTAATAATAACAATAAAAAAGTATTTAATATTTGCTTGCATTTATTTACTATTTAAACTTAAATAAACATGGATAAAAATATACCGAACTGGTGACTGTGCCACCAGGTGTGGGTGTGTGTGTGTGTGTGTGTGTGTGTGTGTGTGTGTGTGTATAAACACCTGAATGAGTGAGGGGCAGAGTCTTCGATCCTCATAGCTGTGAGGTTTCAGGTGAGGTCTCGACTTGTTCTGGCCTCTCCGTTTCTTCTTGTCCTTCGTCTGTTCATCACCGTCCACTTTCCGCTTCTTCGTCTCCGGTTCTCTGCTCTGTTCCTCTGCTCCATCTATGGGAACTTCAGCTGATGCTTTCTCATCTTCAGCTTTCTCGCTCTTGAATCCAGTGGCCAGGAACTCATAAAACTTCTCTTTGTTTGTGATGTACCTGCATGTGTAGAATGTCAGAGTAAAACTGATCATTGATGGAAAACATTGTATTATGCCAAGTGCACGTTGACCAATTGATGGGTTTTGCCGATTAATCAGCACCGATAACTGATCACTGGAACTATGGGATATCAGCAAAAATCCACCCTCATAGTTTGTTCTGGGTTGCGAAGGGTCTGCTGTCATTTTACGGTACAAGAGCGGCCTCTAGAGGCGAAATTAAAACTATCACTGGCTAATTTTGTTGGGCTATCTGAAGTGTTTTTGAGAAATTTTGGACTTCTCTACTTTTATTTGATATTTGGAGCGTTACTTTTTGGTTCAGTTTGGCTGTATCTTTTATTTACTTTAATATTTATTAATAGCTAATATATATTACTAATTATTTCGTTTAAAAAGTACAGGACATTTTCATCATACAGTCAGTGTTGCTTATTTCTGTAATAAAGCAGAAATATTTTACTCTGAGTGTTATGTCTTCATGCAATATCAATTTTAATAACCATCAATAGATTAATCGGTTTTCAGCAGGTAGGTACCGCCCGACTTAATCATCGGTAAAATCTACTATCCGTCCACCTCTAATGCCAAGTAAGGAATAAAACACTTGGGAGGTGCCATTATAGGAAAATAATCAACACCAGGCTTGTGTAATGCGGGCCGCAGACACGAAGCAGTGTTACTGTTATCTCCCTGGAGTTGATTATTTTCCAATAACATCACATCCCAAGTGTTTTATTCCTCTTACACCACAGGAACTTGCAAAGGATTACAATGTTTTACTTATTTTAAAAAAATGACACATTATACAGTTCATAAATAGTTATAGTATTGCAAAATGTCTGCAAAAGAAGTTAGTTCCTGTTGTCACTTACATTATAGCAGCTATAAACACTCATTCCCTCACCAGCCCTCTCTTTATTTATATTTAATTTAATAAGAGAAAACAAATAAAATGCAGAAAAAGAGAAACTCCTCTATCCTGAAGACGTCAGAAAATCTCACGTTACAGCTATACCTCTGACTGTTACTATAGAAACAATAACGTATTAGAACGAGAGCGTTAATATAAGGCTGTGATGTGCAGCTGCACTACTGTTATAGAAAACTAATCAACACCTTCTGACCAATCACAATCCAGAATGTGATGAACTTACTGTGTCTTCAGAGCTGCTTCTCCTCTGTCTGTGGTCTGAATTGTGCTGCCCTCTGCACTGTTCACATCACCACCCTCCATCCTATAACTACAACTACAACTCCACCATCACCTCCACCACCTCCACAAACACAATCATCACAATCATCATCATCCTCATCATCCTCCTCCTCCTCCTCCTCCTCCTCCTCATCATCATCATCATCATCATCAGCAGCAGCGTAAAGAGTCTGAGCAATGTTATTAAACAAGTTCATTCAATAATCTGGGTGATAAACTCACAGCTACTTATACATTAAGAAAAAAAAACTATTATTTAGTAAAAATATACATACATACTTACATACATACATACACACACACACACATATATATATATATATATATATATATATATATATATATATATAAGCTATATGGCCTGGCCAATAAACAATAAACACACCGTTTAATAAAAGCTCCGTTAATAAACTTAGCTGCTGTTTTACTCCAGAATTTGAGCTTGGATTAACATTAAGACCCTAGCATATATATGCAGTCATTTATTTTTTTATATATATAATTACAACGACACAGTTGACTGGAAACTCACCCACATAAACGTGACAGGGTAGCGGTGTTACACTGAAATGTGTCCGGGCGCAGCACCAAGCGCCCGCATTTTAGTTCCGACCCGCATCTCAACGCTATTAAACATATATATGTATATATCACATGTAATTGTGATTATTTATATATATATATATATATATATATATATATATATATATATATATATATATATATATATATATATATGAAAAGAGTTTCACACATTTGCATAGTTTACATCAACACACACAGTACAAATTCATACACATTAGTTCATGAAAAATCCAACTATAAAATAATAGAGTCCCACACACTTTGGTCTTTGAACAAAAATTTGCTAGATTTTTTTCCTTTCCAGTTCTGTTCTAATACTTTTAAAAACTACATCACTTGATACAAATTGTTGGTCAATAGTCATTCTACATCATGTTTTCCACAGTTTTGATTTTGATATATATATATATAATTATAATATATATATATATATATATATATATATATATATATATATATATATATATATATATATAAGACGTCATGCTCACTTTTGGACACTTTTTCTTTAAAATTACAATAAAAAACCGAAACCATGTTAATTTCTATCATTAAACCTATCGGAATCTAAACGGAAATGTTAAATTGTTTCTTCTGTTTTTTGCCATTTCCGGGCCTCGTACTGTAACGAAATGCTAGAGATTTCATCAGATCAACATCATATCCGGTCAGTCTTTTTAAAACTGATAAATTGCGAGTTATAACTCAGACATACAATGTCCAATCAGCTCCAAACTTCACATATTTTATACGAATCCTGCCCTGAAGACATCTACATACCAATATTCATTCATCATTATACCGCCACCTGCTGGCAACAGGAAAAGTTATGTTTTACACTAATGTATTCCTAGCAACCTAAAAACATGCCAGCAAACTCTAAACATGCTAGCAACATGTTAGAACATGCTAGCAACACTTAGCTAAGTGCTAAAGCATGCTATTATTGCTATTAAACAGGAACTTATAACTCAGACATACAATGTTCAATCTGCACCAAACTTCATATGTTTTATACTAATTCTGGCCTGAAGACATCTACATGCCAATATTCAGTTATAGTCATAGCGCCACCTGCTGCTAACAGGATATTACATGTTTTACATTGTAATACACTCATAACAACATATAAGTGCTAAAAAGTGCTTAACAATGGAATGGCAATCCCCTGGCAGAGCAGACCCAAACCCAGGCGTGAGGGACCGTTCATCACTGCTAGCAGCTTTAATTATTATTAACATTCAACAGCCCAAAAAGCAAAATGAATATAAATATGACTAAATGTAGGTGTGTGTGTGTGTGTGTGTGTGTGTGTGTGTGTATATATATGTGTATGTGTATATATATATATATATATATATATATATATATATATATATATATATATATATATATATATATATATATATAAAGCAAGGGGGAAAATCCACCTGAGGAAAAGTTTTTATTTATTATTTATTTGAATGTAATATCATCAGGTACAATACAAGCACATATCTTTAAACTAGGAGGATATAGAGTTCATACCAAAAATTGTAAACAAATTACAGGTCATAGTTTTAATTGCAACCATCAATGCTGAAATGTATATACAGGTTTTAGAGCAACATACGCTTCTATCCAGATTCCCATCCATTCCGTTCCATCTTTACTTCTGAGGGACTTTGCCTGTCCTGATGCCAATTAATCTAATTAGTTGCAAAATGTTCTTCCAGCTGTTTCTTTTTAGTAACACTTAATTATCCAGCCTTTTGTTGCCCCTGTCCCAACTTTTTTGAGACGTGTCGCGGCCATCAAATTCAAAATTACCTTGTTTTCTTAAAAATGGTACATTTCCTCAGTTTAAACATTTGATATGTTTTCTATGTTCTATTGTGAATAACATCTGGGGTTATGAGATTTGCAAATCAACGCAATCGGTTTTTATTTACATTTTACACAGCGTCCCAACTTTTTTGGAATTGGGGTTGTACAAACTTTATATTTATAGATTTTTTTATTTACTTTAAAATTTAGCAATTATTACCATAATGTGTCATATATATGTTTCTATGGTATGTTTTATAAAAACATTGTGTATATACATATATATATATATATATACATATATATATATATATATATATATATATATATATATATATATATACACACACACACACACACACACACACACACACTGTTTTCATATGGGTATCATACTGTACTTTTTGCATTGCTCACAAATCACATTACTGCTTCAAAGCTTTTCTTATATGTCCACATTGATCATACCGTACAGCTGCAATATGTATATAGTATTGTATATATACAATAAATAAATAATGTATATAGAATTTGCACTTATGTCTATAAATATTTATACATCCTGTATATTCTTTATATATCCCTGTATTGCTCTCCTTACTATCTCTTTTAACTCTTCTTTCTTTTCTTTTTGTCTTTTTTTGGCTGCTGCTGTGACACCCTAATTTCTCCATCTGGGGATTAATAAAGTATTATCTTATCTTATGTGTGTGCGTGCACGCGTGTATGATTAAGAATTTTTAGGACACCAAGGAATGTTTTTTTATTTGAAAAAATTTGACAAAAAATGATATTAAATAATACAATCCTGATGGATTAAATAAAGTAACATACATTACACAAAATTATCATTCCAAACAGATGCACATAAACCTATATTCAGCCATAAAGTTATCCAGTATGATTACAGAGAAGCGAATATAATTAAAAATATATATGTAAATCTCAAATGGAAAAGCTTGATCATAAATCTCGTAGCATCACTGTCCAAGTCATCAGGACACTGTTGCTTAGCAACAGCAAGAGAAACAAGTATGCAAAGCATAAACTGGCTCCTGATGCTAAAGATTTAGCTAGGAGGTCTTTTATACAGTCATTGTAAAGACAAAGTGACAGTGGAAATGAGACAAACATCCAGAACACCAACATTTACCTCAGACATGGTGTTAAATGACTGAAAAAAGTCTTCGTTTGGTTAAAATTACACCGCACGTTCACTTAGCATCACCTGCTAACACTAGCTCATGGAATCTTCTCATAATGGAATGGAATCTTCTCTCAGTGTTTATATCTGAATGCATATAAATCTTCATCACTTTATACAGCCATCTTGCATCTCTTCTGTAAATTAGACGAAGGTGTAATAGTTAAAACAGGGACTAAATTTTTTTAATTATAATTTTAATTCCAGAACAATTTTGGCTTTAAATTTGGCTCTTTTATGAAGTTTTTTTTTCTTTAAAAAAAAAACAAAACAAAAAACTTTCATTATTGGCTCAGTACCCAGTATTTCTACTTCAACCCCACAGATACATTTTTATAAATATAATTTCTATATACATTAATTTTTTCCCCTGATAAATAGGGCACACAAAACTAGCATTAGAAACCAGGTAATAATTAACCTGCTTCCAGGTATAAAACACCTGGGGTGTGTACTGTCTCCAAGTGAGTTTTTCCTCTTATACCACAGTAATGACAGACAAAAAATAAATCTAGCTGGTCGTGTTACCATGACAGTTAACCCTCTGAGATATATGGTGAAATACGCTGTACTCTAAACGTCCCCTAGTCTGCCATCTTGTGACCTGGTCCTTTTCTGTCTGTTCGATGAAGGTTTGTTAGGTCTATAGGTCGTGCTGTTAGGTTGTTGTGCTGGATGAGGATCTCACTGTAGACCATAAGAGCTCAAGCTGTCCATCACTGTAGTTAGATGCAGAAAATGATGAATGAAGCTGTTTTTAAACAAAAAGCAATTTAAACAATATTTGTGTTAAGTATATAAGTGTCCTGATTGGGTTTTATTCCTCGGATATTTCCATCTGTACAGATGGAATTTACTCCGCTACCGAGTTAACTAAAAATCCATGTAGCAAATGGTGGCCAATTAGCAAACAAGCAGATGTACACTGTATGGCCAAAAGTATGTGCACCCCTGACCATCACACCCAAATGTGCTTGTTGAACATGTCATTGCAGATTGAGTCCCTCTTTGCTGTTATAACAACCTCCTCCGCTCTTCTGGGAAGGCTTTCCACTAGATTTTTGGGCGTGGCTGTGAGGATTTGTGTTCATTCAGCTACAAGAGCGTATAGTAAGGTTGAGGTCAGGTACTGATGTTGATGTGAGGAGGCTCCAGTTCAAGTTCATCCGAAAGGTGTTCAGTGGGGTTGAGGTCAGGGCACTGTGCAGGACACTCGAGTTCTTCTAGCTTTTTCCAACCTTCACACACCACATCTTCATGAAGTGCTCTTTGTGTACTTTGTGTCACGCTGGAACAGGTAGGGAGTGCCAGTGAAGGGGAATTGTAAAGTTACAGCATACAAAGACATTTTAAACACTGTGGTAACAGTTTGGGGAAGAGCCACATATGGGTTTGATGGTCAGGGGGGCACATACATTTGACAGAAGTGTGCCATAAACTGCAGGGGGATTTTAGATCAATTCCAAGCTGGATAATATTTTAGCCCCTTAGCAAACCTGCCATTTAGCAGAACTGCATGCTAGCAATCCAGCAAACCTGCATAGCACTTTAGCAAATTAGAAAACCATGTATTAGGCACACTGGCCATTTAGAAACCTGATGCGATTTGAATAAATTGAGAGAAATTCAGTCACTTCAGGGTGACTGTGTTCATATACAAAAACAATCCCACAAGCTACCCGCTAGTGCTCAAGCACACCGTGATGTGAAAATGGAATAGACATAGGACAGGACCATAGATGTAGGTACTACACACTTCAGTGTACATATTGAAGTTTGATTTTGCGTGACCCGCTAGCTGAACAATCTTCTCCCCCTACGTTCTGTACCTCACCTTGTTCATTAAGCGCACACTTATGTGATGTACTTGTGTCAAGGCTCATTGATTAGCAACTGGGGTTTTGGAGCCCTAGTCATTTGACGGCCTCTCACACTCCAAGTACTTGCAGCTTCTCCATTTTAGATTTGAAACGCTTGTTGCTCAAATCCAAGATGTTGATTCCATTCACCTTAAAGTCATAACCAAGTCGATGCAGATCGTTCAGCCGCTGTTTCAGGGTGGCGACGCTGTAATCCAGCACTTTAGGCTTCTCTATGATGCTTCTGATGTCGATCCCACCTTCAGTTAGGGTGTCCAGTTTCTGGTTCAGTGTCTCTGAGGAGACAAAGAGTATGGGAGCATAGTTCAGGATAAGCTCTCTCACCCGCATCTGGCTGCAGCCCAGAGACTTTAGCTTTAGCTGCAGGTTTCTGAAGTTCGTCTTCATACTTTCATGTGACAGGTCGAGGATTTTGGCACCGTGGCTCTGCAGAAGCTTGAGTGCCTCCTCATCACTGAGCTCCAACGCACTCAAAAGGAACTCGATGTTGGACCTGACACGCTTCGTGCTCCGGATCAGGATGTACACGTTTCTGGAAATGACAGTGCGGGCAAACTTCTCACTGTCAGTACCTCCAAGGCTCATGCATACATTCTCCAGGAGCTCCACCATCATCTGGTTCAGTGCCAGAGTGTTTGAGAAGATCCTCGGTGCCATGGTTAGGAGACGGTGCAGATCTTTAGGCTTTATCCCCAATGAACTTAGGTAATGTATGTTCTTCTCCAGGTTGCCATTATCACTTGAGCGGAAGAATGACTCTGGAGAACGGTTTAGGATATTAACGACCTCGGCATCGCTGTTGAAAATGCTGCGCCACAGACACCAACGTTCTTCCAGGTGTTCCTCGGATCTCGTTATGGCACGTGGAAAACGGGAAATTATGCTAGCAATTATATCACGGCTGGCACCTTTCTGTGCAAGGAAATCAATCAATCCTTGCTCATTTGTTTGGATTTTGCGGAAAACACCAGGTTGACGGCGCCGCGCCATCTGCACATCCACGCCGAGCACACTGAGGTTCTCCAACAAAGACTTGTTCTCAGAACCAGAACCAAGGGACGAAGAGTCTGTTTTCTCATTGTTGGAGTCTGTTTTTGTTTCATTATAGTATGCTTTTGTTGTGCTGAAGTATTTGAACACAGTAACTGATCGTGATAATCGGCTCCCGCGTGGCCTCAGCAAAACGAGAATCTGCTGCAAAGCCATGTTTCATCACACTGTGACTCTGCGACTCTGAAAAGAAAAAAAGATTCACCACCATGTCAACAGTGTCATATTATACTTATGATTTCAAGAAATTTAAGGTCACATGAATATAGTTGGAGTTTAGAGGCATGAATCGGTGCATAAGTTCATGATAAATGGTGCAACAGATGCTCCTCATACTTACAGGTTATTATTATAGTGAACCATCCACGGAATATAATGTGTTAGAATATAAATTGTTGGACAAGACTACAAAATGGCTGAACCCTAAAGAGTTAAGAGCGTGGGTGGAAAGTAGTTTCACATGAAGCGCTGTTAAAGCATAATTTCATAGGTAGCAAGGTTTGAATGTAGTTTTGTAGGAAGCAAAAACAGAAGCATAGTTGAACATAGGAAGTGTAGCTGGAGTGTAGTTTTGTAGGAAGTGTAGTTTTGTAGGAAGTGTAGTTTTTTAGGAAGTGTAGTTAGAGAGTAGTTTTGTAGGAAGTGTAGTTAGAGAGTAGTTTTGTAGGACGTGTAGAGAGTAGTTTTGTAGGAAGTGTAGTTTGAGTGTAGTTTTGTAGGATGTGTAGTTAGAGAGTTGTTTTGTAGGAAGTGTAGTTAGAGAGTTGTTTTGTAGGAAGTGTAATTCGAGAGTAGTTTTGTAGGAAGTGTAGTTAAAGAGTAGTTTTGTAGGAAGTGTAGAGAGTATTTTTGTAGGAAGTGTAGAGAGTAGTTTTGTAGGAAGTGTAGTTCGAGAGTAGTTTTGTAGGAAGTGTAGTTCGAGAGTAGTTTTGTAGGAAGTGTAGTTAGAGTGTAGTTTTATAGGAAGTGTAGTTTTGTAGGAAGTGTAGAGAGTAGTTTTGTAGGAAGTGTAGTTTTGTAGGAAGTGTAGTTAGAGAGTAGTTTTGTAGGAAGTGTAGAGAGTAGTTTTGTAGGAAGAGTAGTTAGAGAGTAGTTTTGTAGGAAGTGTAGTTTTGTAGGAAGTGTAGAGAGTAGTTTTGTAGGAAGTGTAGTTAGAGAGTAGTTTTGTAGGAAGTGTAGAGAGTAGTTTTGTAGGAAGAGTAGTTAGAGAGTAGTTTTGTAGGAAGTGTAGAGAGTAGTTTTGTAGGAAGAGTAGTTAGAGAGTAGTTTTGTAGGAAGTGTAGTTTTGTAGGAAGTGTAGAGAGTAGTTTTGTAGGAAGTGTAGTTTTGTAGGAAGTGTAGAGAGTAGTTTTGTAGGAAGTGTAGTTTTGTAGAAAGTGTAGAGAGTAGTTTTGTAGGAAGTGTAGTATTGTAGGAAGTGTAGTTTTGTAGGAAATGTAGAGAGTAGTTTTGTAGGAAGTGTAGTTTTGTAGGAAGTGTAGTTAGAGAGTAGTTTTGTAGGAAGTGTAGTTAGAGAGTAGTTTTGTAGGAAGTGTAGTTAGAGAGTAGTTTTGTAGGAAGTGTAGAGAGTAGTTTTGTAGGAAGTGTAGAGAGTAGTTTTGTAGGAAGTGTAGTTTTGTAGGAAGTGTAGTTTTGTAGGAAGTGTAGTTAGAGAGTAGTTTTGTAGAAGTGTAGAGAGTAGTTTTGTAGGAAGTGTAGTTAGAGAGTAGTTTTGTAGGAAGTGTAGAGAGTAGTTTTGTAGGAAGTGTTGTTAGAAGTTTTGTAGGAAGTGTAGTTTGAGAGTAGTTTTGTAGGAAGTGTAGTTAGAGTGTAGTTTTGTAGGAAGTGTAGTTAGAGTGTAGTTTTGTAGGAAGTGTAGTTTTGTAGGAAGTGTAGTTAGAGTGTAGTTTTGTAGGAAGTGTAGTTAGAGTGTAGTTTTGTAGGAAGTGTAGTTTTGTAGGAAGTGTAGTTAGAGTGTAGTTTTGTAGGAAGTGTAGTTAGAGTGTAGTTTTGTAGGAAGTGTAGTTTTGTAGGAAGTGTAGTTAGAGTGTAGTTTTGTAGGAAGTGTAGTTAGAGTGTAGTTTTGTAGGAAGTGTAGTTAGAGTGTAGTTTTGTAGGAAGTGTAGTTTTGTAGGAAGTGTAGTTTTGTAGGAAGTGTAATTTGACAGTGTTTATCCAACACCTAATTACTAAATTGTAATAATTAACTCATAACTGATTCCCACCAACGTTTCTGTAAAGACATACTGCTGTCTATACAGCCTAATGTTTACTTTCACTTATGATATACATGTCTGTGGATGTGATTATATTATCATTATTACGAATGTGTGTACTTCTTCTGCGATTTAAATTAACTCTAAATTGTTTTAGTGGTGATAAACATGCCCATGTCGGACGTCAACCAACAAACTTAAAACACTAACATAAAATGTAGCTTCTACAGTATAAAGATCCTCTGGACTCACCACAGATCTCCTCAGGCGGCCGGCTCCATCCTAAACAACGCCTTCTTGAACAAATAGTGCACTAGGTAGCGTGAGGAATGTGTACTAACACACCCTATGTAGTGTACCTATATAGGCAGCGGAGAGATGTGTGTTGAGTAGCAACTCGCTCATTAGCCAGATGCTAACTGCCGCGAATCTGACAAAACACGAACAATGTTAACAGTTTAAATTCATAAAAACCGTACACAAGTATTTTATTATAGAGGAAAAACGTTATACTCCCTATACATGCGCACCACATGGTGTGTATATATATATATATATATATATATATATATATATATTTAATAACGTATATGTACACTGCATCATTATGTAGTGCACTTCAGATTTAACAAGAATGCGTCTGGGATTCGGCCTGCACTCTTCTTCTTATGTAAATCTTTCTCCGTGTTTGTTGGTTCTAATAGCGCCCTCTTGAGTTTGGGATGTAGTAATAATAATAATAATAATAATAATAATAATAATAATAATGAAATTATATATTATTAAAATATTAAAATTAATATTAAAAATAATTATAATGAAAAGTATATAATTATATAATTACAAAAATAGAACTAAAAACACAAATTGAAAATTGTGCAGATATAAAAATAAAATACAGTTAAAATGTTATAACTGTAAATATAAAAGTACAAATCTAATATCCATCCATCTTCTATACCGCTTATCCTTCTCAGGGTCACAGGGAACCTGGAGTCTATCCCAGGGAGCATGGGGCACAAGGCAGGGTACACCCTGGACAGGGTGCCAATACATCACAATAACAATCACATACACACTCACACACCCATTCATACACTACGGACACTTTAGACACGCCAATCAGCCTACCATGCATGTCTTTGGAATGGGGGAGGAAACCGGAGTACCCAGAGGAAACCCCCGTAGCACGGGGAACATGCAAACTCCACACACACGGCCATGGTGGGAATCGAACCCCCGACCCTGGAGGTGCGAAGCGAATGTGCTAACCACTAAGCCACCGTGTGACAAAGCTAATATAACAACATAAATATTTACACAGTTAAAAAGATACAATCGTTAACAATTATCAAATAAAAATTATTAAATTATCAAATAAAAAATAATAAAATACATTTACAAATAAATACCCTTTAAAATATTTCCTTAATTTCCAAACAGTCCGTAAAATAACATTTAAAATGACTTTACATCACAGACAGTGTAAATGTTCCACCTCTTCCGAAAATAAATAAATAAATAAATAAATAAAATATGGATCTAAATATAAATGATTCCCAATATCTCAGGATCTACATTTCTCTTAAAGCAATTTAATCGAGAGACAGAGGAGAGCTAGAGTTTATTCAGGTAAGATGAGCGAGAATAAAACACGACAGAGCGTTCTCTTTTAGTAACTAAAGAGGAGATACTGATTATTTTCCTACAACAGCATGTCCCCAAGTGTTCTATTCCTCCTATACCACAGCAATGTACCAACAATTACAGCTATTCGTTTATTAAAGAACTGCACATCATGCTTTTTATGTTTTTAGTTACAGTCAGGTCCATGAGTATTTGCACATGGACACAGTTTTCTTATCTTTTTCCTCTCTACACAACGGTGGATTTGAAATCAGCTTTAATTCAAGGGGTTTAACTAAAATACTGTATTAACCCTTTAGGAATCACAGCCATTTTCACAGGCTCAAAAGTAATTGTACAAAATAACATCATTATAAATATAAAGATTATTTTTAATACTTGGATGCAAATCCTTTGCAGATAATGACGGCCTGAAGTCTGGAACCCATCAACCACCAAATGCTGAGTTTCCTCCGGTGAGATGTTTTGCCAGGTCTTTACTGCAGCTGCCCTCAGTTGCTGCTTGTTTATGGGTCTTTCTGCCTTCAGTTTTGTCTTCAGTAAGTGAAAAGCTGCCTTATTTCTTTGCCTTAAGAAGCTCTTGGGTTGCGTTCGCGGTATGTTTTGGGTCGTTATCTGTACTGTGAAGCGCCGTCCTGTCAGTTTTGCAGCGTTTGACTGCATCTGAGCAGAAAGAAACTTCAGAATTCATCCTGCTCCTTCTATCAGCAGTCACATCATCAATAAACACCAGTGACCCAGTTCCACTGGCAGCCATACACTTCCACGCCATAACACTACCTCCACCATGTTTGAGAGATGATATGGTATGCTTTGGAACATGAGCCCTTCCTTTCCTTCTCCATGCTCTTCTCTTACCATCTTTCTGGTAGAAGTTCATCTTGGTTTCATCTGTCCAAAAAATCTGGCATCAGAACTTGTCAGTTTTTTTTTTTTTTAGCAAAGTCTAATCTGGCCTTTCTGTTCTTGAGTGTTACCAGAGGTTTGCATCTTGAGGTAAAAGGTATTTACATTCATGAAGGCATTTCTTGAGTGTATAATTTGAGAATAATACACTTTCCTCCTCCAGTGTGTTCATGACTTGGCTAGATGTTCTGAAGAGGTTTTTCTTCACCTAGGAAAGAATTCCGTGATCATCCACTATAGTTGTCCTCCGTGGTCTTCCAGGCCTTTCGGTGTTGCTGAGCTCACCAGTGCAGTCCTTCTTTTTAAGAATGTACCAGATTGATTTGGCCACTCTTAAAGTTTCTTTTGTCTCTCTGAAAGGTCTGTTTTGGGGTTTTTTCAGCCTAATGATGGTCTCCTTCACTTACATGGACACCTCTTTGGACCACATATTGAGAGTTCCCATGAACAGCTACCGAATGCAAATTCAACACTTGGAATCAACTCCAGACCTTTTACCTTTATTAATATTTTCTGAAATAATGAGGAAACAGTAGGCACAGTGGCTTAGAAGTTAGCAGGTTTGCCTCACACCTCCAGGGTTGGAGGTTCGAATCCTGCCTCTGCCCTGTGTGTGCAGTCTTTGCATGTTCTCCCCATGCTTAGGGGGGTTTTCTACAGATACTCTGGTTTCCTTCCCCAGTCCAAAGACATGGGCTGTAGGCTGATTGGCATTTCCAAAGTGTCTGCAGTGTGTGAATGAGTATTTAAGTATGTGTGTGACTGTACCCTGGGGTTGGCACCCCATCAGGTTGTCCCCTGCCTTGTGCCCAAAGTCTCCTGGGATAGACTCCTGGCTCCCTGTGACCCTGTGTAGGATAAGTGGTACAGAAAATGGATGGATGGATGGATAGATGGATAATGAGGAAACAGGCCACACCTGGCCATGACACAGCTTACAAGTTGATTGTCCAATTACTTTTGAGCCTGTGAAAATGGAGGAACTCTAAAAAAATGGCTGTAACCTAAACGGTTGATGCAGTATTTTTTTGTTAAACCCCTTGAATTAAAGCTAAAAGTCTAAACTTCAATCACATCTTGATTGCTTCATTTCAAACCCATTGTTGTGGCCTACAGCAGCAATGTTAGTTCCTGTTGTCACTTATTTTATAGCAGCTGGTTCTAGTTAGGACTCTAGCAGCTGCATTCTGGACTAACTGGAGTTTGTTTCTGCTCCTACTGGAACATCCAGACAGTAAGGCATTACAGTAATCTAGTCTAGAGGTGACGAAAGCATGAACTAATATTTCTGCATCATGTAGTGACAATATATTTCTTATTTTAGAAATATTTCTGAGATGAAAGAAGACTATCCTAGTAATATAATCTACATGAGCATCAAATGATAGACTGGAGTCAATAATCACTCCAAGGTCTTTTACTGCTGCACATGATGAAACAGAAAGTCCATCCAGAGTAACCATGTGATCAGAAAGATTACTTCTAGCTATACATGCTCCTAGTACAAGTACTTCTGTCTTATCAGAATTAAGTAAAAGGAAGTTAATCATCCAACGTCTAATGTCCTTTACACAATCCTCAACTTTACTAAGCTGCTGTCTGTCCTCTGGCTTCGCTGAAACATACAGCTGTGTATCATCAGCATAACAGTGGAAGATAATTCCATGTTTACGAATAATTTGACCTAGAGGTAGCATATATAAAGTAAAAAGCAGTGGGCCTAAAACAGAACCTTGTGGAACACCAAATTTATCCTTATCACATAGTCAGATTATATTTATTATTCTTAGATTAATAAGCAATCCTAGAAAGATTATATACATATGTAGATAAAGTTAAAAAAAAAAGAAAAAGTTAAATCCAGTGCCTGTTTTCTGTTCCAGAGTGAAGTGATACTGCACATAATTCACCCATTATGCACACACTCACACACACACACACAAACACAGTTTGTTTAAATTGGCTACATTTTTCACTCATAAAGTGTGTGGTGTGTAAACCTGGGTGTGAACATCAGAAACTGATCTAATGTAAGAAGGTGTTCACTAAATGCAGATACACACACAGTGTGCTGAGATCCTGAAGATCTGCCAGAAGGAGAACATCAGGTGAGTTCATTGTCTGGTGCAGGTTCAGGAGTTATAATGAAATATACTTTATATATAAGTAGTGTCTAAAAATCTTGTACAGAAATGCTGTAGAGCAAACATGCCTTCAAAGATAATGAAATTAAACAGATTTTCTTTTAAAAAACAAAACTATAAAGAGCAGTAAACAGTAATAAATTAAAGAAAGTCAGTATTTGGTGTAACGGCCGTTTGCCAGTCGTAGTCTCAGGTGGAGTGTGTGCAGTTTTATAGGGAAACGAGCTGTAAGTGTTACTGAGCGTCTTACAGAATCAGACTCGGTTCTTCTGGAGACTCTGACTGTCTTATTCCTTATTCCTGCAGCGAAGCCAAGCACAATTCATCGTGTTTTTCTTGTCTGAAAAGTGTTTATTGCGTAATACTCTGCTTTCTTTACTGACATTTACAGGTTATTTTTCTGTAGCATTTAATTTAGCGCTGGAAAACGATATGTGTTTGGACATCTAAAGTGCTTTTGTACTGATTCGATAATGTAGAAGTCATAAAATAAACATCTATAACAAATACAGTACTAAAAACAAATACAGTACTGTGTATATAAAGTAAACAGTGAATAGGAGATGTTCGAATGATTCGGTACGTTTACCAAATGAACACCTCAATAGAAAAAGCAGCTGCATTCACTGACATTTACTCCATATACAAGTAAAATGCTCAAAATTCAACGGTAAGACTGACTAACAGGTGCCAATATTTATACACACTGACCCGAGTTCAGTTTATTACCGACGTTTAATAACATGCTGTAATTAAATTTTCATTTCTATGACGTTTAGTCCCAGACAGAACGTGTTTCGTTAACATCTTAATAATCAACAAACGTTTACATAACTGTTCACTAAACTGTGCATGTATCATATATAATTATAAATAAATAAACTATTCAAATAAAATGCTAATATTATTATATGTTATATATAAATGCTGAAGTAAACGGTTACTCTACTTGCTTAACCCTTAATCCTTTTAAAAACATAATTAATAAAATTGAATTTAGAATTGCAATATTAGATATATAATACATATCATTTAAAATAATTTATATTTCTTAATAGTTTAATACTTTTTTATCATACGTGTGAAGTAAACAGACTACTCTACTCTCAGTATGGAATAATATTTAAATGTGTTTTATTGCGTAACACAATGTCTTCTTTTTTGTATCTTTTATATATATATATATATATATATATATATATATATATATATATATATATATATATATATTAAACATAGCAATTCTTAAAAATTATTTACATAAAAGTGATAGTCAATAAAATGTACAATCCTAAAATTATTGTTATATTTAATAGAAATGTTATTTAAATTAATCTGGATACTAGATTATTACTCGTCATTACTTGTTCCTGATTAGTGAACTCGTTTGTTTAATTAATTTCCTCTCAGAAATAAATAATGAAGTCGGAACATCCACTGCGATTCTGGCTGATTCTCCTGGTCTTCATCACCCTGCTGTGTTTTGAAGGATTATTCTATCTACTGTACATGCCGTCAATGGGTTCGCTGCCTTGTGAAGAAGAAATATCGAACCACAACATTGCTAAAGAAGAAGAAGCAGGAGATGAAGTTCCTGCAAACTGGAGGAGAAACCTGGACCGTGACACTGTGGTTTTGATTTGGACATGGCCGTTCGGACGTCGGTTCAAGATGGAGTCTTGCAGCAAGCTGTTCAACATCACAGGCTGTCGCTTTACAGACAACCGAAGCGAGTACGAGAAAGTTCACACAATCATTTTCCATCACAGAGACATCCAGGATAACGTCTACGAGCTGTTGAGGATGAGGAGACCACTGCTGCAGAAGTGGGTCTGGATGAACATGGAGTCTCCCGGGAATTCCCAGAGACGAGCTCAGCTCGATGGGTTGTTCAACCTGACGACGAGTTATCGCAGAGATTCGGATGTTTGGGTTCCTTACGGGAGAATCATAGAAGCATCTGAGGAGGACAAAGCCTTCCAAATCCCACCGAAGGACAAATTAGTGTGCTGGATCGTCAATAACTGGAACACACGCTTAAAAAGAGCCCCATATTTTTATGAATTAGGGAAACATGTTCAGATTCACACGTACGGCGGGGCATTTGAAAGACAACTAAGTCTAGAAGAGTATTACAAAACCCTGTCCAGCTGTAAATTCTACTTAGCATTCGAGAACTCCATCCACAAAGACTACTTCACAGAAAAACTGTTTAACCCCATGAAATTCGGCACGGTTCCTGTGGTTCTCGGTCCACCCAGGGAGAACTATGAGGAATTCATTCCAGCAGAGTCATTCATTCACGTGGACGATTTCAAATCCCCTCAAGAACTGGCAGAACATCTCACATTTCTGGACCAGAACCAGGAAGCTTATGAACAGTACTTCACCTGAAGACAACACTTTACCGTTGAAGGTTCATATTTCGCTCTAGAACACGCTTGTCGCATTTGTGATCATGTAAAAAGATACAGAGGCTACAGAGTGTTTAATAATCTCAGTGCATGGTTCTGGGGTTAGCTAGTTCATCCGGGAACTGGACATGTTTGGGAAAAAGTTTGGGTGTTAAACAGTCAAAGGTTCTAAATAAAAATAATATTCGCAATTCTTTTATTTCCTCATTAATACACATTTAATGTTCTCGACTTTTCACGACACAGACATTTAAAAATGTGCAACAAAACTACACAAAGAAAAACTAAACTAAACTAAACTGAACTAAACAAAGATGACAGACATCAAAGATAACGTGACATCCAGGAAGTAGAAAAGTGAACAAATGAAAAGAAAAAAAAGTTTTTTGGGGACAAAAACCACATCATTTTTTTGTTTTGTCAATGCATGACATGAAGTTTCTACATGTTTTATATTTTATATTTATTTGACAGTTGTGCGTTAATGTCATTTTTCATGCTGAACAAAGAAAAGTTTTTTAAAAAATTTATAAAACACTGATCAGGTCGGAGGAATCTGTGTGAACTGTGAGTTTGATGTAAGTCTTAGATTTAAGATTTAAGACTTAGATTTTAGCTACTCGCTAGGAAGTTCATCAAAATTCATACATTAATACGTATCTATTAAGGTTATTATTTATATTAGCACAGGCTGATAAAAACATATATATCCATTAGAGCTCCTGATCAGTCCTGTATATTTACTTTAAATGATGATGAATAACAAACATGATAAAAGAGTATATTGCTTATTTTCCACTTATCTTTATGCTAAAGTCACCTAACTGACGCTGGAATGGGAACCTGTATGACAAATATTTCTCCATGTCCTCATACGTCAGCATTGTCTTTCTTTTTATTGGTTTTTAATAATGGACTCAAACACAAACCTTAACAAATAAGGACCTCAAACATTAGTTCTGGAGTCATTTATCACCATCCATCACCTCTTTGTTTGTTGCCTCACCCTCCTTCACTCGTACGTACATTTTCATAAAGCCCTCGGGTACAACTCCATAAATTATAAATTCTCTTTAATTATTAATGACCTTTTTTTTTTCAATTTACATTTATGGGATTGAAGTCTTTATCAGTAAATACATCCAGATACTGGGTCACTAGGTCACAGACTAATATACCTTCAGTCTAAAACTCTGTTAGGAGATAATATAATAAGAAAAACTATCAGACAACACAATTTTTTAATTAAAGTGCTAGTTTAAGTACTTCAGGAAGAGGTAGGTCTTTAGACATTGTTGGAAGTCTGCCAGTGTCTCAGCTGTTCGGTCGTCTAGGGGAATTCATTCCTCCACCGAGGTGCAGAACAGAGAAGAGTCTTAATGCAGGTCTTCCTTGTGTCCTGAGAGATGGTGGGACCAGGCGAGCGGTGCTAGAGGATCGGAAGGAGGGTGGTGCAGTGTGGGGCGTGATAAGTGATTTAGGTACTGTAGGTGGGTGAGGGTCTGTTTTAGTCTGTGGGATCCAGACTGGGTTTCGTCAGGAGGTGACCGGATGTTATGGGGTCACTGATGATAGCGATGGGCCAGTGTGACAATGGGCAGGTGGAAGGATTACAGGACAAGATGACTTGCAGGAGAGGAAAAAGTGGAGATTATGCAGTGGATAGTGTTTGTACTTTAGACATGTGTGTGTACCGCAGTGACCTTGATTCCCCACGCAAAGGCTGATAAAAAAGA
This sequence comes from Ictalurus furcatus, assembly GCF_023375685.1. Taxonomy (NCBI): domain Eukaryota; kingdom Metazoa; phylum Chordata; class Actinopteri; order Siluriformes; family Ictaluridae; genus Ictalurus; species Ictalurus furcatus. The sequence goes on from NC_071268.1 coordinate 30,211,407, forward strand.
TTTTCTGTTTTCCAGTGCTGAATTGATGTTTATTCTAGTCTCAGGTCTCGTGTGTGGTTTTTGAGACACTGACCATTTCACTGGCTATTCGCTGGTTTAAGGAAGTGGCGACTTCGTTCCTCGGATGTTTTTGATCAGTCGGTGGTTGGATGCTCCCGCAGCCCCGGATCTAACCTACTTTCAGAAATTAAAGTGTTTATTATATATATTCAAAAAACAAAACACAACGCGAGGACTGGATTGCAGCAGGGAAGTGAGAAGGCTGTACCAGCAACTCTAGGATGCGTAGCACACATTTTATCTCTAGTAAACAAACAACATTTTTGCCACTGAATTATTTGTATTTCTTTACGTTCACTGTTTAAGTATGATGCAGCATAAATTGAGCCAACACTGTGGCTCCGTCACTGTTTCCATATGTAGCTAGCTAGCGTTTTGATACATTTGTAGTGTCAGGTTTGTATTTCCGTATAATTTCTAAATGTTTTGTGGGTTATAACTAGGAAAGTAGCAGTTCACATTAGTTATCTAGCTATCTAATCAGCTGACTGATGCGATGAGTAACAAGGTAGAAGATCTGGAGTGTTCTGTACAGAGCTCTGACCTCACCCTCACTGAACACCTTTGGGATGAACTGGAACTGGAGCCTCCTCTCATCGACATCAGCGATTGACCTCAACCTCACTAACGCTCTTGTAGATGAATGATCACTAATCCCCACAGCCACGCCCCAAAATCTAGTGGAAAGCCTTCCCAGAAGAGTGGAGCACATTATAACAGTAAACACAGAGGGAATAAATCTGGAACGAGATGTTCAACAAGCACATATGGGATTGATGGTCAGGGGTGCACATACTTTTAGCCATATAGTGTATATATTTGATATATATGTGAGTTTACAGTGGATACAGTGTATTAGATATACAGATTAGGGTCAGGATCATTCATCATTGGCCGAGTGAGATGAACTTTGGAACATGATTGGCTGACTGAAGAGGAAGAACAGAATAACACTAATAACTGAATATTATTTTAATACCGTATACCATGTCAGAAATATAGATATCAAACCTTATGTAAAGACATGAGTGGAGTGAAATAAACAAATAGTTTTAAAGATAACAGAAAATGCAGTGTTGCAGAGAGAGAGAGAGAGAGAGACAGAGAGAGAGTGAGACGGAGACACAGAGAGAGAGAGAGAGTGAGACAGAGAGACAGACAGAGAGAGAGTGAGACAGAGAGTGACAGAGAGACAGAGAGCGAGAGACAAAGAGAGAGAGAGTGAGACAGAGACACAGAGAGAGAGTGAGACAGAGACACAGAGAGACAGAGAGAGAGACAGAGACACAGAGAGAGACAGAGACACAGAGAGCGAGAGAGAGAGACAGAGAGAGAGACACAGAGAGAGAGAGAGAGAGAGAGAGAGAGAGACAGTGAGAGAGAGTGAGACAGAGACAGAGAGAGAGAGACAGAAGGGAGGGGGCGCGGGTTGCATGCAGATACCACGTGATGCATGTCCGGTTTGTGTAATAACTCCCAAAACACACTGCCGTGCGCGTTCTCATGTTCTAGCTGGAGCGCGCTGGTGGGCGGGTCTGCGCTGCAGCTACACACACACACACACACACACACACGGGGAACAGAGAAAGCGCGAGACTTCGCAATGCGCACCGTAACACACCTCCGGAGCAGGGGAATGATGAACTCCAGTTTATTACAGCAGAGGGTTTAGGAGAACCAGGAAACAAGTCTGGTCCGCACTTCCGCTACACACACACACACACGATGGAGAAAACGCCAACACCGACCAACAGAGCGCGCGCCTCAGCGGCCACAGGAAGCTCGAGCCCGAACCACAACCACGCGGACCGGACACGGAGGACCACCGGAAGAGGAGGAGGAGGAGGAAGAGGAGGAGGAGGAGGAAGAGGAGGAAAGAGGCCTCAGCTGGAAGGAGTACTGAGCAAATACACCAACCTGATCCAGGGCTGGCAGAACAGGTAAGGGTTAATTAAGCACGAGCTCCCGATTTAACGAGTGCAGGCGCTGGGATGGGTCTGTCATAGTGTAAAAAAGTGTCAGTACTA
>NC_071268.1:30218493-30288493 GCF_023375685.1 Ictalurus furcatus
GCTGCCCCCGAGTGTTTATTTCATGCACAACCGACACGGCAAAATTTGGAAGGATGCTGTTCTTCTTAGCGGCCTTTAAATGGACCGATTTGATGCATCACGTGTAATTGTGTAACACGGTGGTTTTCAAAGTGGGGGCCGCCAGTGGGCGCCCGGGGAGCCTCAAAATTTGGTGTGAAAAATAAATAAATGTGTGTTTTCTATTTCTCACTCTCAGACAACCACACACACACACACACACGCACACACACACACAATCAATTCCTAATGTAAAGATGTAAGATGTAATTATTAATAAAAAAGGGGGATATATTCAGAAGTCTGTATTTTTAATGTGTTTTAAAGATATCTTGCTAAAGGGGGGCCTCGGTCAAATTTTAATGCCATTTGGGGGGCCTTGCCCTGGAAAAGTTTGGGAACCCCTGGTCTAATACAGTATCACATGGTCATTGTGACCCCCCCCTCTGTAGGTACTTTGTTCTGGATGAAGACCTGAACCAGCTCCAGTACTTCGTGAACGAACAGGGCCGGAGTCAGAAACCCAGAGGGACCCTCCCTCTGATTGGTGCATCTGTTACCGTGAGTGATGAGGCACCACACATGTTTGTCGTCAGCTCGGCCAATGGGGAGCTCTTCAAACTCCGAGGTGATTTGCATATAACATGTCAACAGAAATTACACTTAAAGTGGACTCGTCAGCCCTATTAGAGTGGGATTAGTTCACCAGATGTTGCACAATCAGAGAGAGGGTGTGTCTTTAGAGAGAAGGCGTGCCAAACAGAGAGTGGGTGTGTCAGTGAGAGAGTGGGCGTGTCAGTGAGAGAGTGGGCGTGTCAGTGAGAGAGTGGGCGTGTCAGTGAGAGAGTGGGCGTGTCAGTGAGAGAGAGGGCAAGTCATTTATCTCAGTTGCTCTTTTTGTCTCTCTGTCTCACACCTTTTTATTTTTCTTATTCATTTCTTGCTTTTCTTTTTGCTCTCTTTCCCTTTAACCTTTATACTTTTTGTACTTTCTGTCACTGTATCCTTATACTTTCTTTTGTTCTTTCTTTCTGACACTCTCTTTGTCTGTCTCTCTGTCTGTCTCTCTCTGTCTCAGCGGTGGACGGTAGAGAGCAACAGCTGTGGATGTCTCACATTCAGTCCTGCGCCACAGACAGCAGTGTGAGGACACTGAAGGACACTAACGAGCAGCTGGGTGTGGACAAGGCAGTCAGTAGTTTAGACATACAGGTATGTCTCACACACACACACACACACACACACACACACTGTCTGACACAGCTGTCTGTCTCTCTCAGGGTTCATCACGTCGGAGTTTCTCTCTCCTCCCCTCTGCCTCTTCCTCAACCTCTTCCTCTCCGAGGCTGCAGAGACATCTTCCTCACCTTCCTCATCTGCCTCATCCTCACAGATCTCCTGCAGCTTCACGCCGGGCCAAACACACACAAGCTCAGCCCGACGCACTGCTGGGGGTCAGAGAGGTCAGTCTCTCTCACATATATATACACACACACACACACACACACACACACACGTCTCTTCTTTCAGGTCCTCACAAACAGCATAATTTTTTAACAATGTTAGCTAGTTAACCTCGTTCTGAAGTATTTTCTAATCCCTCTAGCTAATTCACTACCATTAGCTTAGCCAACTTGGCTAAGTAATCTTTAGCTAGCTTTTGTCTGAATATGCCCTAGAATTTTAGGTAGATTCTGTTTGCGAGTATCTCTACCGTTATCTAGCTAACTTGGTTTATAGATATTCTTTAGCTAGCATCTGTGAGAGTTTCTCTAACGTTAGCTTGTTCATTGATTTATGGATGTTCTTTAGCTGGCTTTTGTTTGAAAATGTCCTTGAACTTTAGCTAGCTCTTGTTTGAAGTATTTTTTTAAAGATTAGCTAGCTTACTTGCTTTAAAGACATTCATATTCAGTAAAGATTTTCTAACATCAGCTAACTAACTTTGGTTGGTTTTTGGTTGTTTTGTTTTGAAAATGCCCGTTTGAGAGTTTATTGAACATTAGCTAGCTAACTAGCTCTCTCTCTCTCTCTCTCTCTCTCTCTCTCTCTCTCTCTCTCTCTTACTGTAGGTGATCCATCAGGTAGAGTGTCAGCAGAAATCCCTCGTTCACTCCATCGAGCTCCTCCCTCGGCGAGGGGGTGTGTCCTGTCTGGATCAGGACCTGCTGCTGCTGAAGGCTACGTCGGCCGCCACACTGCGCTGCCTTGCCCAGTGCCTCAGTATGCTACAGCAACACAGACACGCCCACAACCTGTCAGACCCCGCCCAGCCACAGGTCCCGCCCTCTGAGGAATGTGATGTGGACGATGTAAAGACTGCGGGCTGCCAGGGGCCGATGCTTAGCGAAGACCAAACCAACACATGCTGAACTGAATCCATCTGTCTTACCTTTTTGTTTTTTTGTTTTTTACTTGTGTGAAAGGGCTAAATCTCTCCCGGCATTGTGACGTGTGTGTGTGACGTGTGTGTGACGCGTGTATGAGAATTAAACTAGAGCACTTTTCTTCCTATGCTGGAGTAACCAAAGCATGCCACACGGTGCCTGAGCGAGCTCCTTCACCAACACCACCAACCATGTCGAATGCATTTCCTCTTGTCTGATGTCCTGTAGGGCGTTTTCACACCTGTTTGACCGTCTGTCGAATCTGAATCAAAGCGTAAACCGATTCTTTTGTTTCTTTTGCTATTTGTTTTCACACTGCACATAATTAAAATGAACAAAAAAGCTCAATAAAAACCACGAGTGGAGTGCGACCAGTGCCATTTTGTGCCACATGTGAACTTGACTGGCTGCCCTAGCCTTCTGTTTGGTGTATGTGGCATGTTAAGGTGAGTTAAATTTGAATATTATTTACACTACAGTGCCTTGCATTCACTCTCGTGAGCTTTTCCATTTTTTGTAGTGTTACAACCTGTAAAAGAAATGGACCGAATTGGGATCTTTCCCATTTGATTTACAAATTATATATATTGTGTATTATTACAGGCATTTTTGCATTTATTTACATTTCTCTCATTTGTCCGATGTCTTTATCCAAAGCGACTTACAACTGAGACGATATTCAACTGAGCAGCTGAGGGTTAAGTGTCATCTGCACGTGGGTCCAACAGCTGGGATTTAAACTCATCATTCCATTGGGTTTCCAATCAGTAGCCCAATGCCCAAAGTATTCCTGTTGCATAAGTATTCACCTCCCTGGGTGCAAAGTTTAGAGACTTAAAGTACCAATGGCTGCAAGGATGGCAACTAAAAATATATATTTTCCACAGTTTAATAACTTGCTGCTTTTTGTCTCTATAGCCTGTTGGCAAAACCTTGGCTTAGTCAACACTACATGAGGTTTAGGCAAGTTCAAGGTTTTTATTGGTACCTTTTAAATAACACTAGTTATCTAAACTTTATTTTATACTGCAAAAGATGTGAGAGCATATAGATATATTTCAGACAATTCTTTTCTGATATTATTTTATAAAAATGTTTTTCATAGTAAGTATTTTTGTAAAGGAAGCCATTTTGTTTTACCAATAGGATGATGTTAGAAATGTACAAAATTGTATGACCTCAAGGAGTCAAATTAAATGATCACTGATCGTCAAATAATTTGTATTTGAAAAGGCAATCTTTAGATACAGTGTCCTACAAAGATATACAGGTTAAAAAGTCTTATTTAAGATGCCTTACGAAGAATACATGTTCATGCTGATTCGCATGCACTCGTCTTTCCTGTCACATGGGTTTTTTTATCTTTAAGAAAATTTATTGACGGAATACCACTTCAAGATGACGCCAACGTTAATGGGTTATACAGCGTGTCCCAAAATTCTCCATGCATAGGAGAAATTAATACTTTTCAGCAAAATGTCTTCCAAAATTTTTCATACTTAGTTTATAATATGTTTTTTTTTTCAGTCACTTTGACAAAAGAACATCTTGAAATCGTTCTCGTGGCTGGATTGGGAAACTGTCGCAAGGATGCAATGGACTTTCGCAGGAAACATTGCGAGCGCATCACACACAACACTCGCCAAACTTACTAACAAATTCAGAAAGATGAAGTGTTGAGGAGAATGTTAACAGAAGAGGGCGCTATGAGAGGAGATCAGCAAGGTGTAGAAAAGAGACTAAGGAGAATGTCCAGCTCTTCACTGAGGTTTCCTAGAGAGCCAGGTGGGTAATAGATAACAATAATGTGAAGATAAATGGGAGGGGTAACGGTAACAGCACAGAATTCAAAGCATGAGATGTTGACATGAGACCGTGGGTGCAGATACTTCTCATGTTCTGGTATGTCACGATGGGAGCTTGATGATAATGTCCTCCACCCAGTGGGCCAACTGCTACATAGGTAAAGGAGGCCCTTGTGTCTTTCCTCTGTGGCAGATAAACAGCTGGTCTAAGGATTGGATGGCTCCCATGCAGTCTAATTTGTACTATAGGACATGGTAATGAATGTTTGCCAGGCTCACTCTCATATCCTGCATTCAATCATGTGTAAACATGACCTGGCTGAATTATTTGTAACGTGGGAAGAATCAGTGTTAGAGGAGGAAATGTGCACAGTAGATGAGGCCAGTCATGGCCAGAGGGGTCTGTTAACGACACAAAAATCGCTCATCCATGCTAATGGAATGTGGCTGCAGTATTGATAGATGACTAGACAGTGAGGAAATGTGAGATATTCAAAGGAGACAATGCTGAGGGACAAACTGAGCAATGGAGAACGCTGAGATATACACACCGCTTACTGAATGAAGAGGAAACTAACTCTAAGCTAGCTTAGTATCTTCAGAGATTCAGAACTGTTCATCACAAATGACCTCTCAGTGTGTGCTGTGGTTTTCCAACATGGCGAGAGCTGCTTCCCATGAGTGGGTTTGTTTTGATTATTATTATTTCTGATTTTGTTTATTATTTTATTTAACTGATTTGCGCTCCAAGTTTTCCTAAAGGTGCTCGTCGTTCTCATTTTTGGTTTCACGTTTCTTGTTTCTCGCTATCCTGGTTCTTTTGCAGTTCTAACCCTTGTTTTACATTGTGTATTATCGTCACATTCTTTCATTAAAATTCCTTCGTATATTTGGTGTTTTGAAATCCCTAATATCACAAATGTAGAACTTTAAAAGATTTCATTCAATGAAAACAAAATAGTTTATAAACTTGCTTTTAATGAAGATAATGAATGCAGATACAAGTGGAAAAAAAAATGGAGATTCAGGTTGCAGTTCTTTTGATGACAATATTTTGAAACAGGAAATGTACATTGACCAACGTTCACTGATTCATAATGAGACTGGTTTAGAGTCTCATTGTCTGGTAGCCTCAAGTCTGGTAATGAAACTCATCCAAAATCTAAGAGTTTACTGATTAAGACATCACTGGCATAATGACATATGAGTAAGTTATAGGAAATACATGAATCTTAATCAGAAATTATTGATTTTTTAAATATAATTGTTATAAAAATGCAAGTACGTTAATACGTTTAAAGAAAATAAGCCGAATTAATTAAAAGTAAAACAAGATAGCATTGCCATTAAAATGTTCATTTGATTTGATATTGTTTCATGTGCTATATTCAATAAATTCAGTAGATAAAAGTGCTGAATTAGCCAAACTTATCCAAACTTGACAAACAAACACACACAACTTTTTCTGCCATTTCTGATTAATGTTATCAAATCATAATCTATTTTACCACAGAGGTAAGTTCTTGGCAGCATTGAGCTTTGCTGCTAGGTCAATAACATCTCCCTCTTTTACCGGAAAGCTCTGCAGCTCTACAACATGGTCTACATTTTTCATAATGAACGCGATGAGATCGGTGAAGGCCTTGATGTACACGTCGGTCACATCCATGAATTTTCTCATGTCATCTGCGCTTGGACATTTAAACTGAGTTTTCCCATCAACCTTTTCTTGGAGGGATTCAGCGATGGTTTCGGCTTTTTCGGATGCCTGAAAATACAATTACAAAACTATTTAGCAAAAAAACATGACATTATAGCAGAGCAACAATACGTATCTACACAAAATAGCTCATAATACTGAATTGAGGTTAAAAACAAAGCAACTCGAACAAAATTCTGGAATCAGGGTTTGATTATTTAAAAAAAATATCTGAAACTATCCGAAATGGAAAGAATATGGCCCAACCATGATTTTAGAACAAAAGTCAGTGACTAGGTAAAGAGTGGAGTTGTCAGAGAAGCAACGAAGAGGCCAGGAGTAACTCTGAAGGAGCTGGAGAGATCCACAGCTCAGGTGGGAGAAGTTGATCACAGTCTGGATAATCCACCGAACTGGGCATTATAAAGGAATGGAGAACTGTATGAAATCCTGCGTTGGAGTCTTAGCAAACATGTGGAAAAAATGGTTCTTTGGTCTGAAGTGAAGCCTAGTGGTGGTAGCATTATGATGCAGGGACTGGGAAACAGGTCAGGGTTGAGGGTGAGACGGCTGGAGAGAAATACAGGACAATCCTAGAAGAAAATCTGTTCCTATCTGTCTGAGACTTGAGACTGGGGTGGAGCTTCACCTTCCAATAGAGCAATGACCATAAGCACACTGGCCATAGCTACACCTGAGAGGTTTAGGAACAAGAACCTAAATGTGTTAGAATGGCCCAGTCAAAGTCCAGATTGAGAATCTGTGACATGACCTGAAAATTGCTATTCACCCTTGACCACTGTCTCTATCTAATCTGACAGAGCTAATTTGACATTTTTGCCAAAATGAATAAAAATTTCAGTATTCAGATATGAAAAGACCTGCAGCTGTAATTGCAACCAAACATTTTCTGCTGTTGCAATTTTTGATGTTAGACATATTGTGTCAAATAGTAAAAATCCCAAATAATTTGATTTCAGTTCCAGGTTGTAACACTTCAAAATGTGAACAAGTTCAAGAGACTGTATTCAGGACTGACAAGGACCGCAAGTGTGCTGTTGTACTGAATATCAGTGCTCTCAGAACGCCGCTCGTCCAATCAGGTTACTGGACTGTAACTAACTGTTAGTGTAATACATCGTCGTAAGTGATGAAATGTAAGGATGCACAGAGCCGATACTGAGGATCAAGAATGATATTCGCCTGAAATGATAGACTGGATCAGATTTCACACCTTACCTCAACTAATGGTTTAATGTATTTTGTCAGAATGGCTTCCAAAGGCACTTCAAATCCATCCAGAGTGATGGTATCGTCCTTGTGGACCTCCATCCATTCCAGTACCTTCTTGTTTATGGTGGCTTCAGTGTTGATCACGTCACTCAAGGCCTTTATTACATTACGCATGCGTGTCTTGGTTTCTTTTTGGTCGTGTTGTGGAAGCAGCTTGTTTAAAGCAACGTTTACCCCCCACAGGATGGCGCCAACCGCTACAGTTTCAGCAGTAAACTTGGCCACTTTAGCTACACAATTTCCGATGGACTTAAGGAACTCTTGGAGTTTATTCTGGGTTGTAGAAAGCTCTTCAATCGCCGTGCGGGTTTCGGCTATTACTTCTTCAATTTCCTCTCGTGCTTCTTCTGATAGTCCCTCAGATGCTTCTTCCGCTTCTTCTATCCCATCTTCAACTGCTTTAATAATCTCTTCAAATTCTGCCATTCTGCAACCTAAAAAGAACAAATATAAACCACTCTTTGTGAACAGGACAAACAAATCCATCTATATTACACATTTTGTATCAAAATATTTGAGACAAAAATGCTCACTTTTTTTAAAAATTTTTTTAGAAACAATCGTAGCAGCTTTGTCTGGAATGTTTTCTTTTGATCTTTGCCATAAAAGTTATATATTTTTAACTGTTTTAGTGTCTCTTGCTGTCTCTCATGTTGACAAGATGAAGTAGGACATATATAGCAATTCAATTCAATTCAGTTTTATTTCTATAGCGCTTTTAACAGTGGACATTGTCTCAAAGCAGCTTTACAGAAACATATAAACACAGGATAGAGATTTTAAGTGTGTGGATTTATCCCTATTGAGCAGCCAGTGGTGACGGTCGTGAGGAAAAACTCCCTGAGATGATCTGAGGAAGAAACCTTGAGAGGAACCAGACTCAGAAGGGAACCTGTCCTCATCTGTGGAACAACGGATAGTGTGAAAGTAAAGGGAAAAGTAAAGAAAAGTGTCACGTCACCGTCTGGCGTAACCGGAAACTTCAAATCCCAGAATTCAGAGGCAAGAGATTACACGTCCGCATGCTGTCTGTCACTTAACTCGAAAGTGGGAAGTTAAAACTTGGAAATATAACATTTCTGATCTCTGTGTGCTCAAGCTACAAAGTGGGAAAAAGACCATGAGAGCCTCCATGTTCAGCTTTTGTTAACAATGATCTAGCCAGCTCTCTATGCTGAGTGATGTATACTGACCTCAGAACAGTGGGCTATGTAGTCAGTGTTATAGGTTAACAGGTGAACATGTCTGTATGCTGATTGATGTACAGTAATTAAGTGTATGTACAGTATAACACATTTGAAGTGCTCCTGTGTTCACTGCTGATGCTGTGTTGATTTGACATCACTTGCTGAACTCGGGGTTGAGGAGTCTGTCCTGAGTTTCCGAGATGAGGAGTCGTTTTCTTTGTTTTTTCACAGTCTGAGGTTGGAAATTCAGACTTATGTGGAGTTATGCTTTAAATAGACTGGACTCTCAAACATTCAATGCGAAGTCTCTCTTCTAGTTTGCCTAGGAATGATCCCACGCCTTTGTTCTGTGGTAATATCTTGTGTATTGACTCTGGGTTTGTTTATTGACCTGTTTGCCGATCTCCTGACATGTTTGCACGTTGTTTACAAGTGTGAAAATGTCCTATGGATTGTTTACCTTTAATAAAGTCCTGCATTTGTATCCAAAAACATTCACAAAAATACTCTGCTCTCATGGATATCAAACAATTTGCAAACAAAACAGGTTTATAAAAACTAAATCTTTGTTAAATATGTGCAGCAATTATTGGCACCCTTTTAGTCAATACTTTGTGCTACGTCACTTTGCCAAGATAACAGCTCTGAGTCTTCTCCTATAATGCCTGATGAGGTTTGAGAATACATGGTGAGGGATCTGAGAGCGTTCCTCCAGACAGAACCTCTCCAGATCCTTCACATTTCAGGTCCACGCTGGTGGACTCTCCTCTTCAGTTCACCCCACAGGTTTTCTATGGGGTTCAGGTCAGGGGACTGGGATGGTCATGGCAGGACCTTGGTTTTGTGGTCAGTAAACCATTTTTGTGTTGATTTTGATGATGTTTTGGATCATTGTCATGCTGGAAGATCCAACCACGGCCCATTTGAAGCTTTCTGGCAGAGGCGGTCAGGTTTTCATTTAATATCTGTTGATATTTGATCGAGTCCATGATGCCATGTATCCTAACAAAATGTCCAGGTCCTCTGGCAGAAAAACATCCCCAAAACATTAAAGAGCCACCACCATATTTAACCGTGGGCATGAGGTACTTTTTCATATGGCTTCCTCTCTGTGTGCTCCAAAACCACCTCTGGTGTTTATTACCAAAAAGCTCTATTTTGGTTTCATCTGACCATAGAACCCGATCCCATTTGAAGTTCCAGTAGTGTCTGCACACTGAAGACGCTCGAGTTTGTTTTTGGATGAGAGTAGAGGCTTTTTTCTTCAAACCCTTCCAAACAGCTTGTGGTGATGTAGGTGACTTCAGATTGTAGTTTTGGAGACTTTCTGACCCCAAGACACAACTAACTTCTGCAGTTCTCCAGCTGTGATCCTTGGAGATTTTTGGCCACTCGAACCGTCTTCTTCACAGTGCGTTGAGACGATATAGACACACCTCCAATTCCAGGTCGATTCATAACATTTCCAGTTGACTGGAACTTCTTAATTATTGCCCTGATGGTGGAAATGGGCATTTTCAATGCTTGTGCTATTTTCTTATAGACGCTTCCCATTGTGTGAAGCTCAACAACCTTTTGCCGCACATCACAGATATATTCCTCGCTCTTAACCATTTTTATGAATGACTAAGGGAATTTGGCCTATGTGTTACCTCATATTTATACCCCTGTGAAACAGGAAGTGATGGTTGAACAATTTCCTGTTCCTAGTCACCCAGATGTACTAAAAAATTAAAACTATGGGAATATACTTCAAATATATTTTTCTCAAATTCATAGGGGTGGCAATAATTGTTGCACACCTACATTTAACAAAGATTTTTTTTTTTTTTTTGGATAAACCTGTGTTGTGTTTATAATTGTTTGATATCCATGAGAGCAGAGTATTTTTGTGAATTTTTTAAACAAAGGATCAAAAGGTTAAACAATAAAGAATTTTTTTTTCACGGCCTTCTTTGCTCATATTTACCAAGGGTGCCAATATTAATGGAGGACACTGTATGTCCATACAATTAGTCAAAATCATAAGTACAAACTTTGCATTCTTTAGCCAGTTTACATATTTCATGATACCACGTGGACAATCTTCAAGCCTCATTCATAAATTATATTTGTCACTGATGATTAATCACTGGTTGTAGTGAAGTGTGTGTGTGTGTGTGTGTGTGTGTGTGTGTGTGTGTGTGTGTGTGGACCATGGTGTCATTATGGACATTAAGATGATCCTGGTGTCCACTATAATTGACATTCATAAAAAGGCTAATATTTTTAAACACAAACAATTGAACTGCTTTCAGAACTAAGTATATTATTCCTGACACTTTAATAATGAAGAATATATGTGATAATCATAGTAAAAAAAAAAACTATTAAAAATACAATACTTTAGTTATCTTTCTTCTTTACATAAAATGTGCTTGTTCCTATGCCGGCCATTTTAGATGTAGTGTAAGAAGTTGTTCCTCGCATCACAGACTGTAACATGACACATCACTAGAAAGCCCAGAATGTCCTCTAGAGTTACTAGAGTAGCTTAAAAAAGTCAAAGGACATGCATGAAAACAAAACATCCACTACAGAGGACACAAGTCAATGGGCGGAGTCTCAGGAGGATATAAAAACACTTTACCCAACCTGCTACACTACACAGCCGGGAAAAGCCTGTCAGTCGAAGATGAAGCTACTGTAGCTCGATCACAGCACTGCTGCTATATAGTTCTATATATTTTCTATTTTATTCAAACCTGTTCTTGGTTTAAAGAAGAATCTAATTACATTTTAACCCCCCGAGATGTTCTTCATCAGATTACAGGGTGAACTATGAACTACAGACTCCACACAACCTAACCATGACCTCTTTGAACTGCATGCCTCTGGTAGGTTCTTCAGAGCTCCTCTACACCAAACAACTAGACTCAAGAACAGGTTTTATTTTCCTCACAGGCCATCTCCTTCATGATCAGTTAATATGGACATTAATCTGTTGGACTATAGCGAAATATATTACTGCTACTGCTACTGACTAACCCACACTTACTGGTGTGCACATGCAATACTGTGTATTGGTTATACTGGTCTGGATTATTTTAATATTGTTCTACTTTAATATATTTCTGTTTTATATTTTATACACCATTATGTGTTGTACTCAATGTAAGTACTGGAACCAAATTCTTTGTGTATGCAAACACACTTGGCCAAAAATTTTGTTTGTTTGATTTTGTTTGAATGTAGACAGAGTTTTTAATTTTAAAAAATCCTTTACCTATCACATTGATTCAGTGATATAACTGTAGTGGAAAACAATGACATGATCATTTCTGGTCTATGAAATTCTACAATAAAAATAATTCATGGGTCTGACCTGGTGCCCGATTTTCTCCTCTACTATAACTCGTTTTTTTCCCCACCAATAAAGTGCAGAGTGCGTTTACTTACACTCACTGTTGTCTGCTTCCAAACGGCTCTTGTCCTCCGGTGGGGTGCGAGTGATTCGATTGTCTGGAGAATCAGCACTTTTAATACATGATCCGTGTGGGCGTCGACTTACTGGAAATGTTTTTCTAAAGGAATCTTTACTGAGGAACTTCCTCATATTTTCACTCTAGTTGTTGCTCAAGACTTCGTGTATTTCAGTGGATTAATAATTTCAAATCACAGGCAACTTCTCAGACAGACTTGTCTTTAACATCACGGTAATATAATTTGAAATACTTTAAAAAATACTTTGTTAAATGTTTTAGCATGTTTTCCTCACAGAAAATGACAAACGGAGACAGTTACAGTATTTTAAGTAGCATACAGAATGTTTAAAATGACCTTATTCTAATAGCTGCTGGATATTTCCTGGAATTTTGTGAATTTTGAACTTTTCTCTACCACTTTATTTTTTTTTTGCATATTTATGGACATTTGACATACACTGCCCAGGCTAGTCTTTATACTGTATTACACCTATGGACATTAGTTTATAACAGGGGGGGCAATCTTCTCCGGAAAGGGCCGGTGTAGGTGCAGGTTTTCATTCCAACCAAGCAGGAGGCACACCTGACACACCCACACACACACACACACACAGCACACACAGACACACACACAGACACACACACACACACACACACACACACACACACAACACACACACAGACACACACACACATGCACGCACACACACACACACACACACACACACACACATGCACGCACACACACACACACACAGACACACACACACACACAGACACACACAACACACACACAGACACACACACACATGCACACACACACACACACACACACACAGACACACACACATGCACGCACACACACACACACACACACACACACACACACAGACACACACACACAGACACACACACACATGCACGCACACACACACACACACACACACACACACACATGCACGCACACACACACACACACAGACACACACACAGACACACACACACACGCACGCACACACACACACACAAACACACACACAGACACACACACACACACACACAGACACACACACACAACACACACACACATGCATGCACACACACACACACACACACACACACACACGCATGCACACACAGACACACACACACACACACACACACACATACACACAGAGCTAGCAACAAACAAAATAACAGAAAATTTAGATTTTACAGAAATAAGTAAGGAATAATTGATGACAGGCATGATGCTTGAGCCACTGATATGCAGTTACTGGAGAGAGAGAGCGAGTTTGTTGTATTTTCTGCAGTATCCCCCCCCCTCCATAACTGCATATCAGTGACTCAAGACTCTGTTACTAGTTGTGAAATGGCGGTTTGGAATTAATCATTGACTTGTGATGTGTAATAAATTAGTTCCTCACACAAGAGCGTTTTAAGGACAAACACCTGACAAATGTCTGAAAATAAAACATTTGAACAATGTCTTGAGGTGTGGAAACTGTGGTACAAGCAGAAAAATGAATTGTTATTGAATTATTAGGAAATAACGCAATTGTTAGGAAGTAACTGCCCGTCATCTACTAGTCCTTGTGTAACTGAAGACAGTGACTTCTTTGGGAAAAGTTAGAATTCTTGAGCAATGGATTTTAAGGAAGTGGCGTTCCTCTGTAAGTTCTCTCTGTACACAGACCCAGAACCTGTGATTCCTGAGAGCTGTGAGGACTCGACTGATTACTAGAACCGATAAGTAAGTATTAAATGCATTACAGAAACCTCTGAGTCTTTTTAATGAAGTCCTGGAGTAAGGTGTTGTGTGAAGGGTATTCACTGATAACTTTTACCACTGTCGAATCTTTGGCATGTCACTGTCTACTGGTCAAATTTACAGTGTCCATTTATTCTGACTTTTGTTCCCCACAATTTGCCAACTATAACAACTTTTATTAAATCTGTTTAATACTGTGGAATGTCTGTAAAACAAGTTAAATAAGCTATTAACACTTTGTCTGTCACTTTATTTCTGACAAATGAATGAAAAACTTTTATTGGGAATATTTCAGCTAAACACACCCCTCAGACAAATTATTATTATTATTATTATTATTATTATTATTATTATTATTATTATTATTAATATTAATATTAATATTATTATTATTTTGCTTGTATTTTCTCATTTGTAAGTCGCTTTGACTAAAAACGTCTGTTAAATGAATAAATGTAAATGTATTATTATTATTGTTATTATTATTATTATTATTATTATTATTATTATTATTATCATTGTTATTAATAATTATTAGTAGTATTGATTTCTTTTAGGTTCATTTACATGCAGTGCAAAATCAAACCCAACCAAATAGCAGTAATTAGGCACTGATTCAGTCTGAACAAATCTCCAGCATCTTACTGCTCTCTGAGCTCTCAGTCCTTTCAAGCGGGATAAAAAGGTGTTCATTGGAGCAACAAGTGCAGACAGATCATGGCAGTAAACATAAATAAACACCCACACAGCATAACAGAGCCATAACTAAGCTTTTCCCCTCCTATAATTTGTCACACATCTGTAGTGTAGCTTCGGGAGACACTGAAATATAATCTGCTGGGAACAGGGGTATGCTTCATGCCCCATTCTATAGGGTCTCTTTAGTTCCCTTATTTACTTTGAAAAACAGATATTTTTCTGTAAAGCTGCTTTGTAACAATATGCATTGTTCAAAGAAAAAAACATGCTCTACAAATAAAATTTAATTGAATGCTTTATGGTGAACCTGCCTCATATAACTCTATAAACTTCAATAAAGGACATTTCAGAAGGGGAGTCATACTTAAATTATTCAGTTCAAACTTTCTTTCTTTGTTTTTTTTTGAAGCACCATCAAGTACAGTTTGAATGTGTCCTGAAGATCTAAAACTTATTGGAAAGAAGAAACATTCAGATTCACCTATGATTTATTATTATTTATTTATTTATTTTTTTTTTACACATGATTTATTTATTTTTTTCACAGGTAAAATTGCTGTTCCCATGTAATTTTTTTCACATGATTTATTTATTTTCCAGACTCTTTTTTTCCATTAACCTTATGTGGCTTATTCTTTTATCTAAAGTCTTTATGTTTGAGGATATAGATGAGCAGCTGAGGTTAAGGTCTTGATCAAGAATTTCATCTTGGCAGTTTGGTGCTGTTGGGATTTGAAGTCAAAACCTTTTGCGTTGTATCTCAAGTCTCATTCATTTTCTCCATGACATTTCTTTGTCATCTGCCAATTCTCACCCACCAGCCTGCTCTCCCCTATTAGCCATGCTAACACAGGGATAGTCATTTGTAATTAGATTCACCTGTATCTTTTTTTTATTTCTCAAGCACAATTGGTCATTGAAGTTGAAAATAATGGAAGTGGAATGCGACAGTTGTGGATTTTGTTGTAGGTCTCTCAAAAATGCCCTTTTCCCTTTCTTTTAGGTCAAACTGCTAACATGGGAGCTGTCCTAGCTATAGTTATTGACGTGGTTGTGGCAGGAGTAGCTGCTGTAGTTGAAGCTGCTGCTACAGAAGCTGCTGCAGCACTTGTAGAAGTTGGAGTGGAGTCTATTGTGGAGGCTGGAGAAGCTGCCGCCGCCGCAGCAGAGGCAGCAGCAGAAACTGCCGCAGAGGCAGCGGCCGAAGGTGCAGCCGAGGCAGCGAGTGAAACAGCAGCTGAGATCGCATCCAGCACCGCAGCACAAATTGCAGCAAAGATTTTGACCTATGTAGCCAAGCTTAGCAAACTTATAAAAGAAACATTTGAAATCGATGCCATTTTCAAAGCTGCAATAGATGTTTTAAAACTAATGTTGAGTGATCCTTCAGTTGCCGAAAAATACAAGAAGCTGGAGAGAGCTGTGACTATTTTGGAAACACTCAACCAGAAGATGAATGAAATCATGAAATGGCTGGAGGACCATAAGAATGACTCCGTTGAACTCGAGGGAATTGATGTCCCCTTGGAGTCAGGAATCCTGGCCAAGTTCCTTCAACAACTCTCAATGGTAATCCATAATTTCAATTTTGAAATATTTACATTCAAATATCTTGAAATTAAACATAAGATTAGACACTTTATAATCATTCACTCACTATAATGTGCGATTCTACTTCAGGTCCTAACCACTGAACCACCAGGGTGGGGGTGAGGTATTTTAACACTTCTTGTGTTTGGGCACACACATGCCAAAATCAAGTCCCATGGTAACCACATGATGTAGTATTTTGCTACAAAATACCACTGTCAACAGTTGTCTGTTCTTTCCTCTTCTCATCACTTGCATGTCAGACCTTTTTGTATATCTTGGCACTATCTGCTTAACAGATTGTGACTATAGTTAGAACTACAGGTATGACCTGTCCTCTAAAGCTGGAGATAGACTCCTATCAATTCATCTTTTTCTCTGAAATAGCTACAACCTTGAATTTGTGTGGTACTTTCCCCTCAGTCTATCGCTGAGAGTGTTTACCCACAGAAAAGACCCTCAAAAGACTACTCCACAACTTAAAAGCCCTATAGAGCCCATCCATATAGGACATGCCTTGTGGTGTAAAAAAAAAAAAAGTTTGTGTGTGAGTAGGGGGGGATTAGGGGATAGCTCATTCGGCAGCGACTACATCAGACCAATGAGGTGTTATGTCAAAGCTACAGCTATTATTATTTTAATAATACGTCCAACTTTTGGGGCTTGGGACCTGGAAAATTCCCAATCCTATCAAGTGGTCACATGAAATTTGTTTCCAATTTGACAGAGGAACAGACAGCAGTGTAGACCCCTAGAGAGAATTCATTGCACTTTTCATGTCCCCAACATTCCAGAACACAATTTTTGGGGGGCTGCCTTTAAAGACATGATTACAATTTAAAGTTCAACCAGCAGACCTCTATTTAGAGCCAAGGGTGTTCACAAGATGCATGCAGTTGACCATGTCACCTGTGATGGCCGGAGGCATAAGGATACTTTCAGTTTCCACCAGGGAGCAGAACAGGACATGTCCATGCTCTTCGCACACATTATGGTGCTTGGTCTAATGGGAAAGTCCCCTAGTACCAAGCTAGATTCATTGGGTATGCGCGCTACACTGTTGTCCCAACATGTGGTGGATATTATTGCAATTGCCTGTGATTTTGTGTTTCTCATAAAAAGGCAACCTGTTAGAATTGAGGGTGGCCTGGCTGGTCCTCAAGTTCTTTATAACTGTTTTGAGAAACCTGTTTTGAGACAGCCTAATATATACATTTCCATGTCGTTCATGGATTCTGTAAACACTACACATTGTTAACCAATCAAATCTCAGGTTTCTACTTAAAGCCCACAAGAGGGAGAGCCTGGTTCCCCACGGTTACCCTTGTTAGTGGTTGCGATATGCCCTCATCGTCAAAGATGACAGTGGAAGTCAGGTGAGGCAATTGTAGTTCAGTGGTTAAGGTATTGGACTTATGCTTGGAAGGTTGTCTAAGAGTCTTAACCCTCAACTGCTTAGTTGAAGTTACAATTTAATTCAGTTCAACTCAATTCAACTCAATTCAGTTGTGCTTTTAACAACGGACATCATCAAAAATCAACTTTACAGAAATCTGGATATAAATTTGAAAATACATTTTTTTATCTTTAATGAATAAGCCAAAGGCAACGTTGGCAAGAAAAAAACCCAGTGAAATGACATGAGGAAGAAACTTTGAGAGGAACCAGACTCATCTTGGCGACATGGGCTAGTGCAATAATAAATAATTTATCTTCTATAATTGTATACTATACAGTCAAGCAATGCTAAGTGTTTTGAGTAATTTCTGATTTCATTAGAGTTTTAACTTTATGTCTAGAGTATCAAAGTGAAGTTACTGTATCGACTGTTTAACGATTGAGACTAGAGGATGTTTGTTGGGAAGTGCAGTCTTGAGGCTATCCAGAGTAGAACATCCACAGCCATCTTTAGGGTGTCCATGTTGTATTATCCACAGTAATCACATGGCAATCTTTAGGCTACCCATGTGGGCCATCCTCAGCAGCAGCAAGTGATTTTCAGGTGAAGGAGGCTCCAAGCAGAAGTAAATGTTATAGCCAAATGAGGTAAATGTAATTGCAGATGACCAGAGAAGTGTGGCACCCCAGCCAGACCCGCCAGACCCACAAGTTAACTGTACCCATCGGTTTGGCCCCTTAGAATGGTGGGATGATTGACAACTTTGTCATAGCAGGCCAGGAAATGATTCTGAGTGCTAGAATGCTTGCACGAGTGCCTTGTACTGTATGTCCTCAGCTGAAAATTGTTAAAAAATGGTGTGGTCCACTTGATGCCTAAAGTGCTAGCCTTTTTTTCAGAGGATGCTGGATTGTGGCAAGTCTCTGTCTATGCTAGGAGTGTATGTGGCATATTGTGTATATGACTTACCACTTCACCATTTTGGTGTGCATGCATGGCTCCAGAATGAACATGCGGCCGAACACAGGGTTGAAGGTAATGTTTTCATTTAAGGTTGTATACTCCAAATTTGTGAACCAGGCAAATGACCTTGCAGAATCTTCCCTAATTGCCAGGATGCACCAGTATGGTTTTAAGTAGATCACACGATAGCTTTTCATTCATTGGATTCATTCATGTTATCCATATTTCACTGGGTGACGGGTTATCATCATGGCTGTGAACGGGCTTGTGCTGTCCTACTGTGACGTGCCATTCATCAAGGAGTGCTTCAGTTTCATGGCACTACTGAGAGGCACACTGTGCTAAGAATGATATAATTATGTTGTAGCTGTTTGGGCAAATTCGACATCATCCTTCCCAGTGGTGTGAAGTTAGTGGTCATATCCAAAAACACTCCCAGTAAGTCCTAGGGTGGGTTGAATTGACATTTTAGTGTGGGTTATCCAAGTGTTTAAATACCACCACTGGTGTTTAGGAGGGGTGAAACAGTATGGTATATAAACATACTGTGGTTCTATGAACATACTCTGAGTACATCCCAGTGTGTTTATTTTTGTATTATTGTTTTGTATGTTTCAGGCTCTGGGGAACATGAAGCGACTAGCAGACGACATCAACCAACTCAACCAGAGCAAACAACCAATCAAAGATGCCCAGATTATAACCATAAACCGCAGCATGATCCGTATTGTGTCAACATTTGAGTCTCTCGCCCAGTTCAAAGAAGAAAATCAAAGCAAAATCGCTGCATTGGCATCACTTCCTGTCAGCGTGGAGGAAGCGGAGGAGTGGAAGCGTGAGCTGGGTTCTGATGGTGGTCCTACTCTTCAGCTCTTACATCTTACCATGTACAAATACAAGTAAAAGGGCATGGACTGTCCAGAACCAGAAGCGTAAAATGGTGTCCTGATTCACTGCCTGTTGTTTCAATCAGTATATACACAATTCTGATGATTTTATTGTTTTTAATCAGTATATTCTTAGTTAGTTAGTATTGTTATAATTAACTAGTTGGATTAGGTTAAGAAGTCAATCTTTTAATTCTCTGATATTTCGGTGTGGCGGTACTGTTTTCAGATTCCTTTGTGTACGGAAAATTCAAAGGTAAAATAATAATTTCTATAACAATTGCAGTAAATGTTTTTTTGTTGTTGTTCATTCTGGATTAATGTTAAAAATAGAAAAAGAGAGAAAAAGAGAATATTTAAAATTCTCTGATCATCATATGATAATCCTTATGTTATTCCTTAGTGTGTATCCACTAACCTGTGTTAGAAAAGATGCACCAATGTTCAAGGACATGTGTGTGTGTGTGTGTGTGTTAGTGTTAGTGTTAGTTTGCTAAAAGACTTCCTTTATACTCATATCAAACACCAGATGGATGAGCTGTAGAGTGTCCTTGTTTTGAAAGTGTATAAAACACTTTGTGTCAAGATGGAGTCTGGCTCTTGTTACTTTTTTTGTAATAAAAGTCTCATTTATTTTTGCCAACAAAAACCTCGAGACTCAGAAGTTTTTATTTTTGCTGAAGAAGATTCCAGAAGGCCTAAAGTCATGATTATACAAAATTCTAATAAACACACAAATAAATGAATTAAATCCAACATACTAAGTTACTTAAAACTCTGAATAGGAAAAATACATTTAGTAATTTAACACTATGGATACTACAGACTTATTGAAATAGGTATACATTATTAATCAATTAATTTATTATTATTATTATTATTATTATTATTATTATTATTATTATTTTACCAGCACTGCAATGTGTGTAAAGCGCTTAATCAAGCACCATGAACACGTTTTGCTTTAAATCTTGAATATATTAACACTAGCTTACATTTATCTTTAATGAAGCCAAACATGTCTTACAAACATGTCTTATCAGTATTATAATGGCTTTTCACTGTACTCCAGAGTTTCTGGACTGTGGGCCAGGAACGTTAAGCTCCTGATTAAAGTTGGGACAGAAACGGAACTGTGAGTAGACATTTTTATTGTCTAATGCATTCCTTAATTTTGACCTTAGCTCCTCTTCTGCTTTCATTCCATTATGTTTCGCAAAACATTGTGTTGAACTTGTGACCTGTCGTGACTGTCTCTGCATTACTGTGTAAAAGCACAGTCTGTGGAATATCTTCAACCTCCAGCAAGATATGGTGTTGATCCCCTCTAACTGAGGACGCGTGGCCGTCTAAGATATTTGGGGTCCTGTTGTGTTAGGAATAACACACTTCAGAATGTACTGTTACAGGAAAATAATCTCCTTCAGGGTTGTGTGATTATTTTCTATAAAAGATCATTCCCAAGTGTGTTATTCCTATTTTATACAGACTGTTAGTTCCTGTCCACGAATCTGATTGGTTGAGCGGCGTTCCAAGAGTGCTCATATTTACTATAACTGCACTGGGATGTTTCACTGTGTGTACCACTCCGCTCGCCTGTGCCCGCCACATAAAATGCCACTTCCTAGATCGAAACGGTTACTAAGGTAGAGTTAGCGATGTCCTCAGTGGACATGGCAAAGTACAATTTTCAAGAATATAACTTTTGACTTAAAATATGAAAACTTGGCAACTAAATCTGAAAAACAAGAAGAGATGCCAATTTTACCGGAAGCACCTTTAATGTGAATGTACAAATCAGTGTAAGCTAGCTAGCCAGTTAGCCACCATGTTACAAAGTGAGTGTGGCTTCTTTGGGATCTACAGAGCCCTCCACTAATATTGGCACCCTTGGTAAATATGAGCAAAGAAGGCTGTTAAAAATTCTCTTTATTGTTTAACCTTTTGATCTTTTGTTCAAATTCACAGAAGTACTCTACTCTCATGGATATCAAACAATTTCAAACACAACACAGGTTTATCCAAATAAACCCAATTTTGATGAATATAGGTGTGCCACAGTTATTGGCACCCCTAAGAATTCATATGAGAAAAATACATTTGAAGTATTTTTAAAATTATATTTCACATTTTTTAGTACACCTGGGTTAATGGAACAGGAAATTTGTTCAACCATGACGTCCTGTTTCACAGGGGTATAAATATGAGGTAACATATGGGGCAAATTCCCTTAGCCATTCATAAAAATGGGTAAGAACAAGGAATATAGCTGGGATGTGCAGCAAAACGTTGTTGAGCTTCACACAATGGGGCGTGTCTATAAGAAAATAGCACAAGCATTGAAAATGTCCATTTCCACCATCAGGGCAATAATTAAGAAGTTCCAGTCAACTGGAAATGTTATGAATCGACCTGGAATTGGACGTGTGTCTATATCGTCTCAACGCACTGTGAAGAGGACGGTTCGAGTGGATAAAACATCTCCAAGGATCACAGCTGGAGAACTGCAGAAGTTAGTTGTGTCTTGGGGTCAGAAAGTCTCCAAAACTACAATCTGAAGTCACCTACATCACCACAAGTTGTTTGGAAGGGTTTCAAGAAAAAAGCCTCTACTCTCATCCAAAAACAAACTCGAGCGTCTTCAGTGTGCAGACACTACTGGAACTTCAAATGGGATCGGGTTCTATGGTCAGATGAAACCAAAATAGAGCTTTTTGGTAATAAACACCAGAGGAGGTTTTGGAGCACACAGAGAGGTAGCCGTATGGAAAAGTCCCTCATGCCCACGGTTAAATATGGAGGTGGATCTTTAATGTTTTGGGCTGTTTTTCTGCCAGAGGACCTGGACATTTTGTTAGGATACATGGCATCATGGACTCTATCAAATATCAACCGATATTAAATGAAAACCTGACTGCCTCTGCCAGAAAGCTTCAAATGGGCCGTGGTTGGATCTTCCAGCAGGACAATGATCCAAAACATACATCAAAATCAACACAAAAATGGTTTACTGACCACAAAATCAAGGTCCTGCCATGACCATCCCAGTCCCCTGACCTGAACCCCATAGAAAACCTGTGTTGTGAACTGAAGAGGAGAGTCCACCAGCGTGGACCACGAAATGTGAAGGATTTGTAGAGGTTCTGTATGGAGGAACGCTCTCAGATCCCTCACCATGTATTCTCAAACCTCATCAGGCGTTATAGGAGAAGACTCAGAGCTGTTGTCTTGGCAAAGGGAGGTAGCACAAAGTACTGATTAAAAGGGTGCCAATAATTGTTGCACACCTATATTTAACAAAGATATTTTTGGGATATACCTGTGTTGTGTTTGTAATTGTTTGATATCCAATGACAGCAGAGTATTTTTGTGAATTTTTAAATTTTTTATATAATTATTTTCTTTTATTTTTATATTCATTATTTATTGTGAGTACAAACAAACCAGCCAAGACACTTCTCTCACTGGAGACTCCTTCCATAAACTTATCCTTATAGAAAACTTTACCATATCAATGATGAAAAAATGTATTTAATCTGTTTATGTGGAGAGTCCACTTCTAATGTACAAATCCCTGTGAATGAGCTGTTACTATAGAAACAGTAATGTAGTAGAATGCGTGCATTAATACATTAATACCCTTAGTGCTGTGCTGCGCTGTGCTTTGCTGCCCCTGCAGCACAGAGGGTTAACGGCCCAGTATTGCTAGTTCAGCTGTGCTAGGGTTTGAACTCAACCTAACAACTATTGCTCAACCTCGTACTAGGAAATTTTGACCTTAGTTTCTTTCTTTTTTCTTTTTTTTTTTTGCTTACTGTTGGTTTCAGTTCATTATTCCTTAAAACGCCACAGACAGTGGTGTTAAAATGTCAACCAGTGGGGGAATTACAGTGGGGGGAATAAGTATTCAACATGAGGTTAATCACATGAAATTCTCAACAGACATCAGTATTAACTCAAGAAATCCACACAAGTAAAGAAATCCAAACATTAATGTCCATAAAGGAAGTTATGTGTAATAAAGAGGAACGACACAGGAAAAAATATTGAATGAAATGGTAATGAAAAGCCTTTTTATAGACCATCAATTTACTAACCCAGCTGATATTAATTTACACAGATAGGGGGTATAATTACTTACCGATTTCAGCTGGTTCCTTGCCTTACTGATGTCTGGGGAAAATGTCAGGTGAATAATCTCATTGGAAATATATTTACTGAAAAAAATGCTGACGCGTCCGATACTTATTTCCCCCGCTGTATTTTACTGTGTAAGACAAGAAGCCGTCATTCCTAGCACAGGTGAAGTACCTGAAGACCAAGGCAAATATTAATCAAACCAGATAATAGTATTTACACCACAGCCATGTTGATTCTGGATTGTGATTGGTCAGAAGGTGATGATAAATGTTCTACAACAGCAGCTGTGACAGTAGTGCGTCTGCACATCACAGGTTTATATTAATGCGCTTGTTCTGATAAGTTATCGTTTCTATAGTAACAGATCATTCAAAGGGATGTGTATAGTGGACGCTACACATGAAAGAGTTAATGTGTGTACAGTGAATGTTACGATGAACAGATAAAAAATATGCCAAGTTCTTTTATAAATAAACAGTTGTAATTGTTGGGAAATCGCTGTTGTATATGAAGAGTGAAACACTTGGGCTGTGCTGTTACAGATAAATAATAAACTTCAAGGGGTTTGTATCCCACCAGCCAGTTATGGATTATGTTCTTATAAAAGAATATCTCTTGCATAATCACCTTGTATTCCGCTCTAGTTATTGAATATGATTCAGTCATTCTATATACTGATGTGTTATGTGTAATGATAAAAGTTATATATATCTTGGTTGGACTATGAATGAATGGGATTAATATATACTGTAATCGCAGTGCTTGGCCAGTGCTTGGTATATATATATATATATATATATATATATATATATATATATATATATATATATATTTCTATCTGGACATTGACTGCACTGTTCTAACACATGCAAGTTCTTAGTTTTGAACCATGCCACTGTAACTATGTCAGTATTCTTAGGGTCATTGTCCTATTGTCTATCTATCTCACCCTCAGCCCTGCTCAGTTTCCTAGGCCCTACTGATGAAAAGCATTCCCACGACATGATGCTTCCACCACCGTGCTTCACAGTGGGGATGTAGTGTTGGATTTCTGCCAAATCTATGGCTTTGTGCCATGGCCAAAATGTTAAATTTTGGTTTCATTGAACAAGAGAGCATTTTTCACATACTTATTAGCTGTGTCTCCAAATGAGACTTCATATGGCCCATATGATTTTGGTCTTATGTAATCACAATTTTGACATTTTTAAAATTTGATTTCCCCTGAAGTAGTAAGTAATGCACTGTATGTATATTTTCTCAATGCCAATATCGTCTTCAACCCTGCAGTTGACGCTGATGTATCCATCCATTTCCTGTAGCACTTATCCTACACAGGGTCACGGTTCTCCCTGGAGGCTATCCCAGGGAACTCGGGCCAGGGAACTCGATGGCAGGGGACACCCTGGATGGGGTACCAACCCATTGCAGAGCACAATCACACTGGAATTTGTAAATGCCAAACAGCCTACAACACTTTTTTGTTTTGGAGGAGGAAACCCCCGAAGCACAGGGAGAACATGTAAACTCTGCACACACAGAGGATGCAGGCGGGATTTGAACCCTGGAAGTGCGAGGCAAAGGTGCAAACCACTAAGCCACTAGTGCACAGACCGCTAGTCTGTGTTCCTTAGTCAACATAATGTCTCTTATCAGTCACAATGCACACACTAGCCATCTGGCTAAGGTTAGCTGTTCACTGAGCCACTACTTTTACCTCCAGAAACACGGGCCGTCATAATCAGCTGATTTTGTCCCACCCCAGAGAAAACATTTGTAAGGTGAAAATCTGTTATGAGCAATGTTTTACAGATACAGCATCAGGTAAACCAGCTTAAATATGTGGTTTAAAATCCATGAAGCCTGGATTCTGTGCGTTAACGTCTTTATGGTGCAAGCCATTCATTTGGACTTGTGTTTTAAATACGGTCCCATCCGAAACTATTGGAACGTCAAGGCCAATTAATTTGTTTTTGCTGTATACTGAAGACATCTGGGCTTGAGAACAAAAGATGAATATGAGAAGACAGTTAAGAATTTCAGCTTTTATTTCCTGGTATTTATATGTAGATGCGTTAAACAACATAGAACATAGACCACCCAATTTGTAGTTGAGCAAAAATATTGGAACATGTGACTGACAGGTGTTTCTTGCTACCTAGGCGTGTCCTGTTAGATTGAATGTGTGACAATAAATAGCTCTGAATGTCTACACTTGGTTTCACCTGTGAAGACTGCATTTGTTATTAAAAAAGGATAAACCAACATGAAGAGCAGAGAGCTGTCTATGGGGAAAAAGCCATTTTGAACCTCAGAAAAGAGGGAAAATCAATCAGAGGCATTGCATAAACATTGGGCATAGCTTATACAACAATTTGGAATGTGCTGAAAAAGAAAGAAACCACTGGTGTACTGAACAACAGACATGGAACGGGTCGGCCAAGGAAAACAACAGCAGCTGATGAAAGAATCATTGTGATAGTTGTGAAGAAAAACCCAAAAACAACAGTTAGTGCCATGACAAACAACCTACACATGGCAGGGTGAAGGTCATACAATCCACCGTTTAAAGAAGACTTCGAGAGCAGAAATATAGAGGCCATACCACAAGATGCAGACCACTCATCAGCAGTAAGAATCAGAACACCAGATTGGAATTCACAAAGAAATACAGAGATGATCCACAAAAGTTCTGGAACCAAGATGAACCTCTACCAAAGTGATGGAAAGACCAAAGTGTGGAGAAAGAAAGGATCTGCTCATGATCCAGAACATACAAGCTCATCTGTGAAACATGGTGGAAGTAGTGTCATGGCTTGGGCTTGCATGGCTGCTTCTGGAACATTCTCACTAATCTTTATTGATGATGAACTCATGATGGTAGCAGCAGAATGAATTCAGAAGTTTACAGGAACATTGTCTGATAATTTACAGAGAAATGCATCTAAATGACTCAGGAGGAACTTCATCATGCAATAATTTACTGATGTGAGAAAAACTTTGACATGTTTTGTGTTTATTTCACTCTGCTGGGAAGCACAGACATTTTAATGAAATGCCAATTAATTAAAGGCAGTCAAAATGAAATCGTATAATTGTATAAATGGTAATTATATCGTATTGTTTTCATCTGGATATTATTTGATTCTAAATTTGAGTGTTTTTAATCTCCTTACACTCATGCAGTGTATTTATATTTTCCATAAACGCTGTTTTACTTTATTTTATTATTTTTTGCTATATTTTATTAATTTTTTACTACTTGATTGTACAGCATTTTGAACAGTATTTTATAACTAAAACTATTTTGTATTATTATTATTATTATTATTATTATAATGATGATGATGATGTTGATTACAGTTGTAAATTCAGATGTTCTATTTATTTAATTAATGTCGTCATGTGTTCGGAGATGACGCAATTAGCCACGCCTCTTACCCTCTGCTTCATGATGATGGACTTAACAGTTTTCTAAGTTTTCTATAGTTTAACCTCTTTAAATCGCTGAAAATGGCGGATGAGGCAGAAAACTCTCCCCTTCTCCATGCGGAGGCGAGTGAAGTTGATCTTCACCACTCCTCCATGCCAAACCGTGAGTTTAATTCGGGTTATTTACATGATTTTATTAGTGAAGCGTATTAGAGATCTGGAACTGAGCGGCGTCATAACTTCCGGATTATAATACTCTCTTTATGATGACTTTTTGTGTTTGTGTGTGCAAAAAAATACTGTGTATTGACTCCTAGAAACGATTTTATGCTGTAAAGCGATCATACACACTTTTATTGTTCGGAGTTGAACTAGGTTACAGTTTGACACACTGCTTGATGAGTCATTTTCAGGTGACGTTTACTGAAGAGTCAGACTCGGTTCGGAGTTGGTTTCAGCGCAGTTCCTTAACGATGTATATCAGACACTTATTTATTAAATAAAAAAATAAACATCATTGTCGCTATTCTAAATTAGTGACAAATATGTCCACCAAGGTTGTTTAGTTCACTTTTCTCGGCTATAGAACCGATCAATGTTTGTAAACAGTGGGTCATTTCCGGGTTTGAATCACTGAGTCAGTTAGACTGAACCACTGAATCACTTGGGACTGAGTCATTTAGACTGAACCACTGAATCACTTGGGACTGAGTCATTTAGACTGAACCACTGAATCACTTGGGACTGAGTCATTTAGACTGAACCACTGAATCACTTGGGACTGAGTCAGTTAGACTGAACCACTAAATCACTGAGTCACTTAGATGTAATAATCGAGTCAGTTAGACTGAACCACTAAACCACTTGGGACTGAGTCAGTTAGAGTGAACCACTGAATCACTGAGTCACTTAGATGTAATAATCGAGTCAGTTAGATTGAAGCACTGTTAACTCAGACAGAATCATTGAGTCAGTTATGCTGAATCATTGAGTCAGTTAGATGAATTACAGAGTCACTTGGGCTGAATCATTGGGTTGGTCAGACTGAATCATTGAGTCGGTTAGACTGAACCACTGAATCACTTAGACTGAATCACTGAGTCATTTACACATTAGAGAATCATGCTAGTTGTTTTTCTTTAAAACGCAAAACAATTAAAGGGAATAAAACATTGTAACTATTATAAACATAAAACAGTCAACATCAATAAGTAAATGAGCAAACAAAATTTACAATGATACATTTTATTCTTTAATGATTTAATTACTTATTGATTCTGCAATGACTCATGTTATTCAATAATAACATTTTTAAACATTCTATTTACATCAAAACGTACAACATATTTACAGTTGCCCACTGAACGAGAAACTTAGTTACTTAGTGTAATTGTAATAACTTTCATTGTCTTTTTTCAGATGTCCCGTCCCCTCCACTGTATCAAGAAGAGGCTCCTCCTCCATACTGGGCGGTGCCAGCTGTTGGCTCCACCTCCCTGTTCTGTGGTGTATGTGGAGCTCAGATCGCGATGAACGCTAACAGCGGCCAGCAGATTGTGAAATGTGGGGTGTGTCAGGAGGCCACGGTAAGTGCGCTGATCATTTTTCCACACCAGCAGTAAACTCATCTTATCCCACACTGCTGCTGAGGTCTGGATTCTGATTGGTCAGGAGGTGTTGATCAATCTTCTGTAACAGCGGCTCTGACAGTAGCGCAGGTTTATATTAATGCGCTCGTTCTGATACGTTATCATTTCTATAGCAACAGCTCGTTCACAGGGACGTGTACAGTGGATGCCCCACATACACGGGTTATAAACTGTAATCTTTGATGTGGTGAAGTTTTCTGTAAGGAGATGTTTATGTAAGATGTATGGAAGGAGTCTCCAGTGTCAGAGCTTTGTAACAGTCAGAGGTACATCTCTAATTTTAAGTTCTCCCACATCTTCAGGACAGAGGAGTTTATACTTATTTGCGGTTTCTTGGTTACTTGATATAACAAGCTGCATTTTTTTGCCTTATTAACTTCGAGAGAGAATAGAGAGAGGGCTGGTGAGGGAATGACTGTTTATAGCTGCTATAACATAAGTGACAACAGTAACGAACTTGTTTCACGGATGTTTCACGGTTTATTAAATGTAAGGACAAACAAAATATGATAGAAAAACAATCCACAGTAATAGTAGTTAGCTGGACGACCACGAGGGGGTGCTGTTGTACAGCATCGTCCACTGAGTGTATGTGTGGTTAATGGGATTAGTGCAACTGCTATTTTTTATTTTCTTTGACATGAACAGGAAACAAGTGACCACACTACAACTCTGTTAGTATTTATGCTACAAGCTGCAGTTTAAGCTCACACATTTGGGCTTTACCAGTTTTTATAAATGAGTTGTGCTGTGTGTGTGTATTTGTGTGTTTGTGTGTATGCTTGCAGCCTATAAGTAGTCCCCCTGCAGGAAAGAGGTTTGTGCGCTGTTCATGCCATTGTCTCCTGATCTGTAAGACCTCCTCACAGAGAGTGGCGTGTCCCCGTCCTCAGTGGTAAGGAAAAAAGAAAGCTAACCTAGTTATTTTCTCCTGTGGTGGTTGACGTGTGAATCAGATGGGGTTATAATTCTGTTTCTGTGTTTCCTTAGTAAGCGAGTGATCGAGCTGACTGGTCAAGGTCTGAGCAGCGCAGTGGTGCAGTATTATGGGACGCGAGCGAGCTGTGGACACTGCAGCCAAACGTTCCTGGTGAGCATCATCATTATCATCTTATAATAGCTTTTTACAGACTCACGGTAGAGTTAGAAGAGGATTTACTATACAGTGATGATTTACAGTAAAGTTTAAATATTGACGGTAAAGTTGTACAGATTTGATGTTGAGTTAGTGAAAGACAGATTTACAGTAAACATTTTATCGGAAATATACGCAGTTTCAATAAGTCTGTAGAAGCCCAACATTGGACAGTTGTATCGGTGAGACAGTGTATTAATCAGGCATTAATCATCATAATGTTATTAATAAAGTATTAAATTGAGCGTTATTATGCCAGTCTGAAGATTCTCCCTGTGTTATAGGGCCCTCAGTCAGGAGAGAAGAGTGTTCGATGTCCTCACTGCCGTAAAGTGTAAGACCTGTCTGTCTCTCTGTGACTGAAACTGAATCTCTGATCTTTCTAATGTTTCCATTGAAAAGGAAAAAATGAAAGGGAAAAAGACGATCACTACTATCACTACTATTTTACACAACATTTACTTTAAAATAACTGCACATGGGTTAAAAATGGTATTTAAAGCAATAGTTTATTCTTGGATAAAAGCAAACCATGAAAATTTAGATTTACAGTAAAGTCTTACAGACATAGTGTCTATTTACGGTGCATATTTACAGTGCATATTTAGTGTCTATTTACAGTGTCTATTTACAGTGTCTATTTACAGTGTCTATTTACGGTGCATATTTACAGTGCATATTTAGTGTCTATTTACAGGGCATATTTACAGTGTCTATTTACAGTGCATATTTAGTGTCTATTTACAGGGCATATTTACAGTGTCTTTACAGTGCATATTTACAGTGTCTGTTTACAGTATCTATTTACAGTGCATATTTACAGTGTCTGTTTACAGTATCTGTTTACAGTGCATATTTACAGTGTCTGTTTACAGTATCTATTTACAGTGCATATTTACAGTGTCTGTTTACAGTATCTGTTTACAGTGCATATTTACAGTGTCTGTTTACAGTATCTATTTACAGTGCATATTTACAGTGTCTGTTTACAGTATCTGTTTACAGTGCATATTTACAGTGTCTGTTTACAGTATCTATTTACAGTGCATATTTACAGTGTCTGTTTACAGTATCTGTTTACAGTGCATATTTACAGTGTCTGTTTACAGTATCTATTTACAGTGTCTGTTTACAGTGTCTATTTACAGTGCATATTTACAGTGTCTGTTTACAGTATCTATTTACAGTGTCTGTTTACAGTATCTATTTACAGTGCATATTTACAGTGTCTGTTTACAGTATCTATTTACAGGGCATATTTACAGTGTCTGTTTACAGTATCTATTTACAGGGCATATTTACAGTGTCTATTTACAGTGTCTATTTATAGGGCATATTTACAGAATTACAGCACAGAACAACAGTACAGATCAACAGAATTACAGTGCAGCACTCTATATAAAAGTTTCTGTTTGTTATTGTCAGGAGCTTTATTGGAACAGAGTACCCCATGAAGCGCTGTGTGTACTTCTCCCTGATGTCCATCTTCTTTGCCATCGTCGCTGGAGGACTAATCGTAAGGAAGTTACCACATCAAACTGATCTAGGTGTGTGTGTAAAAATGTGTTCTAAGGTCTCGTTCTCCCACAGGCTGCCACAGTGGGCGAGGCGAGGGATTACAACGCCATCTATGCCCTCTGGACATTTCTGTTGGTGTTGAGTGTGGGATGTGCGTGCTGGGCAGTGTATTGGGCTCGGATTAAAATCAGCACACCTCTGCAGAGTTAATCTGTGTAAACCCCAATTCTGAACTTCTCCGTGTCGTAAAATCGGGCATCACGATTCATCGGTACGTAAATCTAATCTGTGAATCAGAAGAACACAATCGATAGTCTTGATAATCATGTGTAATATTTGAAATTTATAAAAAGGATAAAATAAGTAATTTAATTCACAAATACATTAATAAATCTGCTACCACAATCAATCAACATTAGCCCATCAGCTATTTCTAGCTCACCAATATTACCGCTGATCATGATTATGTAGTATTATATTTTACGATACTGAATGTGTTTTGCTACGTTTTCCAATGACGAGTAGACGTAGGAATGAAGCGGTTACCGGTTTCACGATAAACCACGATAAAATTCCCCGACGGTTAGTGTTACCGTGTCACATTTAATTATTATTAAAACCGTGCGTGATTATCCTGATTTGTAAAACTCGCGGTAAATGCTGCACACACACACACACACACACACACACACACACACACACACACACAATCCCCAGCACGAGTCTGACGCAGGTGCAGCATGCAACATTGTTTTTTGAACGTGAAAACAGACATTACAATTAAAAACTGAAGGCGTCTGCTCAATTCAGCATGAGCCGAATGAGTCAGAGTTCATTTATCACGTGATGAAAATGAGGCGCGCGGACTGACGGGAAGATGGCGGAAGATTTGGTTTAATATAAGTGCGTCTGTCATTGTACTGTTTGTTGTCTTTTTCATTAAGAACGATAATTAACCCACCATTAAAGCAATTGCAGCCTTCAAATTGCTGCTAATTTGGAAGCGAAAGTGAAATGTGCGCACGGGCGTTCGTAACCGATGAAGAAATATATACTTTAATCTAATGTACAATCTATTATACATAGATCTACAATCTATAATCTATAATCTATTCAAATTTGCATAATGATTGACAGTGGTGTATTAATGCCAGTCTAAACACTCCCCAAAACAGGTGACAACAGTGAGAAAGATGAAGCAAAACACTTATTTTTACACAAGTTGGGTTTTTGCATTATTGTTAAAATAGCGCCACTGCTGCTACATGCTAATTATCCAGAGGCTAGAGTTTACATTTCTACACGTAGGCATCATCCGAGTCACTTATTTACACTATGCGTACTATTTTTACAATATTTTCTATTTAGATTCTACATTAACAAACACACTTTACACTGACACTGCTTTTCTCTCATTTGATCAATTGAATCAATTGTGAATCAAACTCCTAAAAATGATGGGGATAAATTTGGCGAGAACATTTCTATATATGTATATATTTTTTTTACATTAATATATATTTGAACAAAAATAATAAAGAAGGTGTGATTCTTAAACAGGAACTGTGTTGTGTGATGTTTAATTGTAATTTCTGTTAATTTAATGGGGGTTTTTTATTCTGTGTCAAAACGTTAAGTTTGTCTTTTTCAGACTGAAGAGGAAAACCACTCCATGCGAGAGAAAGTTAGAATGAATCCCTGTCTGCACTGGATGGAGGATATATTAGTGATCTGTCATTCGTAAAGGAGTCGATTCTTTGAATCAGCTCTTTTACAGTAAACCTTGAGAGTTGACCTGAGACACGCGTGAGCCTTTTGTTTGTGAATATTGGCAAAACCGTTTCTCTTGCAGTACAATATAATAAAACCGCTTCAGTGGAAAAGTCTTTGAAGGGCGAGTCATGTGTTTGACTCTGTTTAGGAAGTGAATCGGTATGACCGAGCGGCTCTGCTGCAAGGTGAAGATGGACAACTATTCGAGTAAGATTTCGTGAAACAGTTTCAGACATAAGAAGCATAATCACAGATTAAAAGATCACAAGCTACGTTCAGTTCAGAAAAGGAATGGAAATGAGCCATTTGGGAGCTGAAAGAGTCGACTCTTATGGTGAGAGGAGTCAAATGATCTGACTCGCTGAAAAGAACCGGAATTCACTAAGATGTACAGATAAATATCAGCTGCTGCTGCTGCTGCTATCATTTTTCTTTTTCTTCAATATTTATTTTTTTCTTGTATTTTCTTTAACATGCAGTTTGCTTTGTCAGCGCACACCTCCATTTTCCACACTGAAACTTTTACACCTCAGACAAGAGGAAGCAATTTTTATGATATTTAAGTGTGTGTAAATCTCCAGTCTAATCTTAGAGAATGTTGATCAACATAACTAGCTAGCGACATTTAGAGAAAAATTTTACTCAAACAAATGACCTTAATAATGTTGTATAAATAAAACATGAAGTAAAGTTAGTTATATCTATCATTAATCCTAAAAAGCTAGCTAGCTCACACAACAAATCTAATTACAATATTCCAGAAAATTCAAAAAGTGAAATTTTCCCTGACAAAACCTGTCATTTTCCAGACTGACACTTTTACACCTCAGCGGAAAGGAAACATAATATTATGATATTTAAGTGTGTGAAAAACTACAAACTAGCTGGCTAATTTGCTCTATTGGTGATATATTGGTGGACAAAACTAGCTAGCTAACATTAAAGAAAATTTCCAAACACTGAAACAAAGCTGTCTATAGCTACCATTACCTCTGAAAAGCTAGCTATCCAACAGAACAAAACTGTTAGCACACATTTGAAAAAAAAAAAAATCCACAACGCTAGCTGGCTAATGGGAAATTTTCCCCCCAAAATTAGCTAGTTAACATTGGGAATTTTATTTAACATTTTTAATCAGCCCTAGGTAGCTGATTTTGGATAAAATTTTAGTTGATGAATTTATCTGTACACCTAACTAGCGTATAAGCCATGGCTACAGGATTAGAGGAATTAGCTTTGCAATATTAGCTTCATGGAAACAAATCATTACTGCTTTTTTTTTATGTAATTTTTGATTTTTGTCATGGTCAGTACCAAACTTTTACACCTCAGATGAGGAGGAAACATTTTGTATAAAAGTTTACTAAGTATTATACTAAATATTACAGAATATTGGTGAAATTTCCAAACGCTAAAACAAACCCATTCAAATCTAACATTAGCACTAAAAATGGAACTAGCTGACAGCCAAGCCGAAAAAAAATCAGTTAGCTAACAATACAGAAAATCCACAAAACTAGCTAGCTAACCTGTTATGTAGCTTTTGCTAAAATTGGCCAGTATTAAATAAAATTCCACAAACAGCACCAGCAAGTTGACGTTAGATAAGATAATCTTTCTTAAGCCATGATTAGAGAATTAGCTTTATGTGATTTATTATAAAAGTCAGTTTAGCTCACTTTTACATCGTCTCATTATTCACTTTACAGAAAGTTTAACATACATAAAAAATACTTATGGTTTTCTTGATTTTATACAGATTTTCTTCTGAAGTACAAACGCGAAATGAAAGTCTGCGGACAGAAACGCATCCGCTACACGTTTCATGAGCTTAAATTTAATAGCTCCGCCTCTGTCTCCGGGAGGTTGCTTGTTTTATCCTCATTGATCAAGTTGGTGTAGAGGAATGACGGATCACTGAAGTTGTTAAATCTCTCGGATACACACGAAGCTGTCAGGCGAGCCTCCGGATCCTCATCCCAGCATTCCTCGATCATCTCACACAGCACATTCACACCCTGAAACACACACACACACACACACACACACACACACACAATGATGGAGAATTAGTGTAATATATAATAGCAAATTTGGCCAGCTACATGACTTGGAGAGATAAGCTTAGCTAACATTAATGTTACCTCTCTAGCAGTAGATATATGTCATCACACAGGTACCTGAATTCGGCTAACATTAGTGCAAGCTTAGCTTAGCAATGGTAGCATTATTACCGGGTGTGTCCTCCAGCCAAGCAGGATCTCAGGTCGCTCTCGGTCTCTGATCACTGTGTCCTTCATGCTCTCAATACACGGCTGATTCAACTTTCCGAACGGTGGCTCGTACTCTCTCGGCTCTACACACACACACACACACACACACACACACACACACACACACAGTTATCATAATCAGATTAGGTTGTCCATAATAACCCTTGGAACACAAGCAAACATCAGTTACAGCTAACTAAACAGCTTTACCCAAACAAAACCAGCTAGCTAGCGTGTTACGTGTTAGCTAGTGTGTTACATAGTGATTAGCATGTGAGATTAGATTAGTGCTCTACATAAATCAGCATAGAGATAAAAATGGATTAAAAAATCAGACAGCTGTGACTGTTTCGCTGAACTTCCTTTTGAATTGCCGCTCTGTTTTTTATTTCCATACAATAAACGAGGGAAGAAAAGAGAACGTTGTATCGCGTTGATCCAAAAATAAGTCGTACTGAATCGAGTAGTCGTTAAATTAGATTTCAGAAGTTTTGGCCAGGAGCCGCTATTTATATAATATTAAAATTATAGAATATAAATCAACACACATCGTAAAGATACAAATCGAACTAATAATATATTACAGCAGTATTAATGGCATAATATAAATTATACTATATATATAAAATTCTATTATATATAAAATACAATTCAATAGAAACATACATCATTCTAATAATATATATACACATAATATTGTACAATAGCATATAACTCACTATTTAATATTATACATACTAATATCCTTATTATACATAATAATAAATATGTCCTTAATAGATACTCTGGTCTTGTAAATGTTTATTTGTGGAACAAACTACATTAATTGCACTACAGAGGAAGGCCGAATAAAAATCCATTATTCTGTTATTCAAGTCACAGTGTAAATCTGCAGTACTGACTGCGTTAACAGTGTAAATCTGCAGTACTGACTGTGTTAAGTGTACATCTGCAGTACTGACTGCGTTAACAGTGTAAATCTGCAGTACTGACTGTGTTAAGTGTACATCTGCAGTACTGACTGCGTTAACAGTGTAAATCTGCAGTACTGACTGTGTTAAGTGTACATCTGCAGTACTGACTGCGTTAACAGTGTAAATCTGCAGTACTGACTGTGTTAAGTGTAAATCTGCAGTACTGACTGCGTTAACAGTGTAAATCTGCAGTACTGACTGTGTTAAGTGTAAATCTGCAGTACTGACTGTGTTAACAGTGTAAATCTGCAGTACTGACTGTTAGTGTAAATCTGCAGTACTGACTGTTAGTGTAAATCTGCAGTACTGACCGTTAGTGTAAATCTGCAGTACTGACCGTGTTAACAGTGTTAATCTGCAGTACTGACTGTGTTAACAGTGTAAATCTGCAGTACTGGCTGCGTTAAGTGTAAAACTGCAGTACTGACTGCGTTAACAGTGTAAATCTGCAATACTGGCTGTGTTAAGTGTAAAACTGCAGTACTGACTGCGTTAACAGTGTAAATCTGCAGTACTGACTGTGTTAAGTGTAAAACTGCAGTACTGACCGTGTTAACAGTGTAAATCTGCAGTACTGACTGTGTTAAGTGTAAAACTGCAGTACTGACCGTGTTAACAGTGTAAATCTGCAGTACTGACTGTGTTAACAGTGTAAAACTGCAGTACTGACTGTGTTAAGTGTAAATCTGCAGTACTGACCGTGTTAACAGTGTAAAACTGCAGTACTGACTGTGTTAACAGTGTAAATCTGCAGTACTGACTGTGTTAACAGTGTAAATCTGCAGTACTGACTGTGTTAACAGTGTAAAGTGCCGAGTTTCTTTCTCAGCGCCGAATAGCACCATAAGAAGCCACTGACGTGTTTAGTAAAACAGGGCTAAATAGGAAATGCAGCATCTAGGTATTTATATCTATGGTTTTTTACACACACACACACACACACACACAGAGTAAGCACATCACACAGGAAGTGTAGGTGCACCTACAGGAAGTGGATCTGTGGTGCAGATGCACCTGTTTGTGCTCCTTACTGAAAAATGAAGAGCATTCCACCATGTTTTTGTTCTGTTGCTAATTTTAGCATGTTTGCTGCTGTACTCACATAAAATGGCAGCATACTGGAGCTGTGTCATCAATGAATTTAGAATATTCTCAAATTTAACTTGAATAAAGTCTGATGTTGTTCTGTCTGAGTTGTGTATTTTATGTGCGTCATACTTCATTTTATAAAGTGATATTTAGCTACTGAGCTAAGAAGCTATTTGGATATTTATGTTTATGGAACAGAAATTTGTAAATCCACGATAACTCTGACGTGATTTGGAAATGCTAACACGATAACCTGTGAATTAGCACGATAGCGTTAACGCAGTACCTCCGATGGCCGTGCACCTGGACGTGATCTCCCACAGCACCAGAGCCATGGAGTAAACGTCTGCCTGTTTGAAGGACTCGATGTTCTCCAGATTCAGTCTGGACTCCAGCAGCTCGGGGGCCATGTACCTCGCCGTGCCCACCTGAGCACAGGTAAACACGCAAAATAAGTAAAATACAAATAATAGTGTCCTGTAGAGCTCGTCTAATCCATATAGAGTTTATAATCTGCAGAAAAAAACTCAAAGTCAAACACATTAATTTATACTGTTAATAATAATAATAATAATAATAATAATAATAATAATAATAAATCCTCTTCTGTAACCTTCATTTTCTGTATGTGTATATGTGTGTATGTTTGTGTGTGTGTGTGTATGTGTGTGTGTGTGTGTGTGTACATGTGTGTATGTGTGTGTTTGTGTATGTGGGTGTATGTGTGTGTGTGTGTGTGGTCTGACCTGTCCTCTGTTAGCGAGCTCCTCCGTGCTCATGTTGTTGTGGAGTCGGATGCTGAGGCCAAAGTCACAGATGCAGCAGCTCCGGTCGTCCTTCACCAGCACGTTGTCACTCTTCAAGTCTCGGTGAGCGACCGGCACTTTGACTCCACCCACTGCATTCCGGTCACTGTGCAGGTGAGCCAGACCCCTTACGACATCACCACCCATCTTGCAGAGCTCTGTCCACTCGAGTCGGTGGGCTCTGAGGTAGTCTCGAAGGTTTCCTCGAGCGTGATAGGCTGTGATCAGCCACAACCGTTGCTCCACTGTGTGTTTCTCTGCCGCCAGGAAGTGGACGATGTTCTCGTGACAGAGCTCTGCGTCCAGGAAGATCTCGCGCTCTGTGTTCCAGGACACAAACTCCTCTAGTGGGAAGATTTTCACTGCGACCGTCTGGAACACCCCATTTTCACTCGTCTTTTGCCCGAGTCTGGCGCGGTGCACTTCAGCGAAGCGTCCTTTCCCCACCATTTCATCCAGATGGACGGGTAGAAGCTCCGTGTTGTGATTGAGCCAGTTTGAGATGCTGTCAGAACGTTCGTGTTTGGTGGTGAGGATAGAATGTGTGTCACTAAAATCATGCTTCAGTTTGGACTGACGGAGTGTGTGAACATAGCAGAAGTAAATCAATGAGAGGAGCATGACGGCCAGAACCGAGACAGGAACAAGGACGATGGTCAACACTTGGGGGTTTTTCACTGGTGTCTCTGCTGCAAAACAAAACAAAACAAAACAGTGTTAATTATGACGTTCAGTGTAAGTTAATTTATCAAAAATGCAAATGAGACACAGTTGAAACAAACGGTGGCTAACAAAGAGCCTTACAACTGCTACTGCTACTATAATAACAATAATAGGAGAGTGGTTTATCTAAACTGAAAGATCAGTCGCTTGTTTATTTAAAGCGAAAAAAGATCAGTGGCTTGTTTATCTAAACTGAAAATAGAAGTTCAGTGGCTTGTTTATCTAAACAAGCAACATTGTTGTTTTGTTGAACTGAAATGAGATCATTTACCTGAGGAGAAAATGAGCTTTTCATTACACTCTTCCTCTTGGCAGGAGCAGATGTAGAAGTCAGGCCCGAGGTGTGCGTACTGCTTCATTACACACTCCTTGTTGTTGAAGTCTTTCAGGATCACACCGTGAAACGGCTCCGATGGGTCATGACACACGGTTTCCACGGTGATGTTCTCACCATCTCTGCGCCTTAACAATAATGACAATAATAATAATGATCAAAGAGTTAGTCTTTTTAAAATAACTATTTAGATTATTATAGTATTTATTTTAATCTGTGACATGACCAGAGTGTGTGTGTGTGTGTGTGTGTATGTACCATGCACTAGCGCAGACCTCATCACTGCGCTCGCAGATGGAAGTGATATTGCAGTTGACCATGCAGTGGCCCTGAGTGGTGTTACACTCACTCGGCCTGACATCACAAAACTTACATAGTTTGCTTAGAACGAATGGAGTCCGAGAGATGGGGCTCGCTGAGAGACACAGACAGAGTGAGAGGGAAATTATCATGTGATTTATGGATTAAAAGATCAGTAATTATATATATATATATATATATATATATATATATATATATATATATATATAATTCTAATCTTTACACCACACTGCTGCTGAGTTCTGGACTGTAATTGGTTAGCAGGTGGTGATTAATTCTCTATAACAGCGGCTCTGACAGTAGCGCAGGTTTATATTAAAGCACTCGTTCTAATACGTTATCGTTTCTATAGCAACAGCTCGTTCATTTACAGGGACGTGTACCGCAGACGCTCCACATAAACAGATTTTAAAAACTCAAAGTACAGAGATGTTTATGAAACATTTATGGAAGGAGTCTCCAGTGTCAGCGCTTTGTAATGGTTTGTGACTGTTTAAAACTGCTAAGAACAGTAACTAATTTGTTTCACAGATGTTCCATAATTTTAAATGTAACCACAATTGGATAAAAAGTACAAATGGATAAAATGGAACTGACAATAAATGTAACTATAAACAGATTAAAAGTATGATGTCATTCTTTAA
This sequence comes from Ictalurus furcatus, assembly GCF_023375685.1. NCBI lineage: Eukaryota > Metazoa > Chordata > Actinopteri > Siluriformes > Ictaluridae > Ictalurus > Ictalurus furcatus. The sequence continues at coordinate 30,258,467 of NC_071268.1, forward strand.
TACATTTTTTTAAAAAAAGTCATCTCTGGGAAATTGCTGCTGTATAAGATGAACATAACGCTTGTGTATGTGCTGTTATTGAAAAATGAACAACTTTAAACTTTCCTGTTGATTATCAAAAGCATTTTTTAGAACTTTGATGAAAATTTGGACTGGACTGACATGCATCTCTCTCTCATATATATATATGTGTGTGTGTGTGTGTGTGTGTGTGTGTGTATAAAAACAAAAAACAACAACAACAACAACAACAACATACCTACTGGCCAATCAGAAAGAAGTACTTTTACATTAATTGCCCAATTCCAAAAGGTATTTAACATGATACTATTATACATTATTAAACATTATTGTATGTGATGTTATAATTTGCTGTAAGATTTGAAACCCATATGTTGTATAACATAATAGTGAACATCAGGAAGTGTGTGTTACTCACCGTGAAGGCCTGTAAAAAGGGAAGTGGAGAAAAGCAGCAGCACGCAGCTCAACACAGATACACCGAGTCGCTCCATTACTGCTCCTCTAAACTGATTATTACACAGCTTGAACCATCAGCCATCATCATAACCTCCATCTAAACACGCTTATATACCCACTACTGATCAGGTTCTTCATCCATCTCCTCCCCCCTTGCTTCACACAACACACACTAACAGAGGAAGGAGGAAGAAGTTTGACGCTATGAGTCAGAGTCTGACAGTAGACAGGAAATCTGAAAAAACCGTCTCCCTTTTTCTGTCTGTCTCGCTCTCTCTCTCTGTTTATGGTAAGTGCTGGTTGTGCAACCCCTCATTTTCTGATCTGTATCACACACTGTGCACCAAAGACGAGTCTAAACTCATGAACTAGAAAGGTCACTCTGCCACACACACACACACACACACACACACACACACACACACACAGCTTTAAAACTAAAAACTGTTGGGCCTAAAACAGTTCTATCGTACAATACTGTACACACCGGGCAATGTGAGCACTGCTGCCCCCAGTGGCTTCACTATGGTATTACATTCTACCCTGGAATACGCACTCATCCATTATAACATGTTCCTGTTATTGTTTCTAAATATCCACATTGATCATTTTTCATATTCCACATTATTGATTATTTGGACTAATCATTCCAGCCCTAATATACACAAACACCGGGACGCTCCTATGCCACTACACTCACTCGTACAATACAATAGTACACCGGTACAAACGCATAAGAATACACTTGTTCACCAGTACGCTTGTATCGGAATACACACGCCACAACACTTGTAGAAGATTCACTAGTAAACTAACATATTAATATACAGCTACACCCATACACCTGTACACTCATATACAGCTACACCCATACACCTTTACACTCCTATACAGCTACACCAATACACATGTACACCTGTACATTCATACAGCTACACCCATACAGGTGGACACTCATATACAGCTACACTCATTCACCAATACACTTGTACACCTGTATAATCATATACAGCTACACCCATACACTTGTTCACCTGTACAGCAGTACACTCATACATACAGTATCTCACAAAAGTGAGTACACCCCTCACATTTTTGTAAATATCTGATTATATCTTTTCATGTGACAACACTGAAGAAATGACACTTTGCTACAATGTAAAGTAGTGAGTGTACAGCTTGTGTAACAGTGTAAATTTACTGTCCCCTCAAAATAACTCAACACACAGCCATTAATGTCTAAACCGCTGGCAACAAAAGTGAGTACACCCCTAAGTGAAAATGTCCAAATTGGGCCCACAGTGTCAATATTTTGTGTGGCCACCATTATTTTCCAGCACTGCCTTAACCCTCTTGGGCATGGAGTTCACCAGAGCTTCACAGGTTGCCACTGGAGTCCTCTTCCACTCCTCCATGACGACATCACGGAGCTGGTGGATGTTAGAGACCTTGTGCTCCTCCACCTTCCATTTGAGGATGCCCCACAGATGCTCAATAGGGTTTAGGTCTGGAGACATGCTTGGCCAGTCCATCACCTTCACCCTCAGCTTCTTTAGCAAGGCAGTGGTCGCCTTGGAGGTGTGTTTGGGGTCGTTATCATGCTGGAATACTGCCCTGCGGCCCAGTCTCCGAAGGGAGGGGATCATGCTCTGCTTCAGTATGTCACAGTACATGTTGGCATTCATGGTTCCCTCAATGAACTGCAGCTCCCCAGTGCCGGCAGCACTCATGCAGCCCCAGACCATGACACTCCCACCACCATGCTTGACTGTAGGCAAGACACACTTGTCTTTGTACTCCTCACCTGGTTGCCTCCACACATGCTTGACACCATCTGAACCAAATAATCTGATCTTGGTCTCATCAGATCACAGGACATGGTTCCAGTAATCCATGACCTTAGTCTGCTTGTCTTCAGCAAACTGTTTGCGGGCTTTCTTGTGCATCATCTTTAGAAGAGGCTTCCTTCTGGGACGACCGCCACGCAGACCAATTTGATGCAGTGTGCGGCGTATGGTCTGAGCACTGACAGGCTGACCCCCCACCCCTTCAACCTCTGCAGCAATGCTGGCAGCACTCATACGTCTATTTCCCAAAGACAACCTCCGGATATGACGCTGAGCACGTGCACTCAACTTCTTTGGTGGACCATGGTGAGGCCTGTTCTGAGTGGAACCTGTCCTGTTAAACCGCTGTATGGTCTTGGCCACCGTGCTGCAGCTCAGTGTCAGGGTCTTGGCAATCTTCTTATAGCCTAGGCCATCTTTATGTAGAGCAACAACTGTTTTTTTTCAGATCCTCAGAGAGTTCTTTGCCATGAGGTGCCATGTTGAACTTCCAGTGACCAGTATGAGGGAGTGTGAGAGCGATGACACCAAATTTAACACACCTGCTCCCCATTCACACCTGAGACCTTGTAACACTAACAAGTCACATGACACCGGGGAGGGAAAATGGCTAATTGGGCCCAATTTGGACATTTTCACTTAGGGGTGTACTCACTTTTGTTGCCAGCGGTTTAGACATTAATGGCTGTGTGTTGAGTTATTTTGAGGGGACAGCAAATTTACACTGTTACACAAGCTGTACACTCACTACTTTACATTGTAGCAAAGTGTCATTTCTTCAGTGTTGTCACATGAAAAGATATCATCAAATATTTACAAAAATGTGAGGGGTGCACTCACTTTTGTGAGATACTGTATGTACACTTGTTCATCTGTATACTCATATACCAATACATTACACTTATACCAATCCACTCACATTTGTCATTACACTTGCTTACCCTACACTTACACTCATACACTTGTGCACTCTTTGAGGCAATGCTTACCAAATCCCTGATTACAATCTCTCATATCCCCCAATGCTGATTATGCTCAGCTAAAGTGTATTTCCTGTATTCCAATACCATTTTAATATACAATACCCTGTTTTTAATTAATTTATTTATTTTTATTGGCGTCTCTCACTCCACTTCCCCTTGAGCTTGTTTCATGTTAGGTGAGGATGGAGTTGACTTTACTATAGACTTATGGAGCACTTTTCTACTGTTTAACGCAGTTTCTTTTAAATAAGAAAATTATTCTTTTTTTTTTTAAATGTCTGTTTTTCTTCTTTCTCTTTGTTGTAGGAAGCATTTTATGCATCATGTTCATGCTTCATATTGATGAATCAAAATTCAATTCCAGAGCTTTTAAAGAACTGAATTTTTTTCTTTAAGGATGACACCAGAGACTCACTAAACAACGTCTCAGTTTCCATCCAGACTGAAATAAATTAATAAATAGATTAAGCTAGTGTCTTAGGGTCATTTTTTAACTTTTACAGGACTTCCATTTTTAAAACTGTTCATTCAAGTACTGTGCACCATTTTTATCAGCACTAAAATACTTCATATTTCAGAATGTGTAACATTTTCAACAATGTTTCAGTGGTAATTTCTCACCTTTATTCATGACTTCAACATACAAGTGTAACCGTGCTAACCTAAATGTTAGGAATACACCAATACACATCAAGCTTGCTCATTAGCTAACATTAACTTTGTTCAAAGACATTTTAATAACAATGAACAGGTAAAACATGACCAACCGGCATCTAGTGTGGTGCCAAAGTGCAACAGCACACACACGTACACACCTAAATATGTTTTTAGGTCTCAGTCTCACTTCATATGTCTCCAGCGAGTGCTTACACCAAAAAATCCACTCATGTTGTGTAACTTCCTTGGAAGCCAGGGAGTGTGAAGCCAAGGAGTGTGTCAGACTGTCTGCATATCATGCATGCTCTTTAGTTTTTCTGGTAAATGGTGGGTTTGAAGTTAGAGAACATTTTGTTTGTAAAGATCAACCCTTGTGTGTCCTCATGGACATTTTTGACTTTTGATTTATTTTTAAAAATAATTTTGCTAATAGCATCAATTTTGCAAAAAGTGTGTATTTTTATTGGAATTTTAATATTTCACCCTCATTTGCTTTCATAAATCTATTTTAAACTAGATACACAAGATAGTTCCACTCAGGACCTTAAGGACAAAAACGTCCTCATTGAAACCCGTTCAAACTGCAATATTTAATCCCCGTGACGTTTAGCATAAAATCATGCGCTCTGTGTTCATAGGCTTTTATTTTGTTGACAAGGTTTCAAAACGATTAAAAAAAATTAAAAAATCTGAAATGTGTAGTATTTTATCAGGTTTAGCCTCTGGGGAAAATACAGGTGCATCTCAAAAAATTGGAATATCGTGGAAAAGTTAATTTTTTCCCATAATTTAATTCAAAAAGTGGAACTTTCATATATTTTAGACTCATTACACACAAAGTGAAATATTTCAAGCCTTCTGGACAGTTTTTGGACATGGAAATTTTTGTCCTCTATGTGTAACTTTTTTTTTTAGCTTTGGATAAAAGCACTATATAAGTGCGCCATTTTTAATTGACGCACAAGGGTTAACTGATTAATTGGCAATAAAATAATATTTTATAGACCAACAATATTGGCCAGCATTTTTAAAAAGCTTATTTCAATGTATAAACCATCAGCCATAACATTAAAACTGCCTGCCTAATATTGTGTAGGTTCTCATCTCCTTGTGCCTTCAAAACAGCTCTGACCCATCAAGCCACGGACTCCACAAGACCTCTGAAGGTGTGCTGTGGTATCTGGCACAAAGACGTTAGCAGAAGATCCTTTAAGTCCTGTAAGTTGTGAGGTGGGGCCTCCCTGTCTATCATATCCCACAGATGCTCGATCGAATTGAGATCTGGGGAATTTGGAGGTCGAGTCAACACCTTGAACTCTGTCATGTTCCTCAAACTGTTCCTGAACAATGTTTGCAGGTGTCAGGGAGCATTATCCTGCTGAAAGAGGGAACTGAGTCTGAAGCAATGTTTATGTAGGTGGTACATGTCAAAGTAACATCCACATGTATGCAGGACCCAAGGTTTCCCAGCAGAACATTGACCAGAGCATCACACTTCCTCCACCGACTCGTCTTCTTCCCATAGTGCATCCTGGTGCTGTCTGTTCCCCAGGTAAGTGACACACACACACACACACACACACACACAAATAGTGATTCATTAGATCAGACCACTTTCTTCCATTGCTCCATGGTCCAGTTCTGATGTTCACATGCCTATTGTAGGAGTTAAGTTTTTGGTGGTGGACAGGGGGTCAGCATGGACACAGCAAGCACTGTGTGTCCTTGAGATACTCCATTAAAAAGTCTATTACTCCTCCTGTAAAACTAACCCAGTCCAAACAGAATTATAGATACTTATTCTTTAAATTTGACACTCCCATGCATAAACTGTGTTTATAAAGTTGTAACATGTGCCAGCTTATTTTACCACATATATATTTTTTCATTAAGGAAAAGTCTAAGTGGTGAAATTGAGCTTCATGAAGTACATTGATGTTATTTGTCTCTCAGTTCTTGTTTTCTGCCGGGGTCGTTCTCCAACACTGAGGAAGTGTTAACATGCCAATCAAACAGCTTTAATTTGTCCATGCTCTCAGAGCTTGTCTGACTTTTATTAAACAATGCTGTGTTCAGGGAAAGTAGTGAATGTTCAGTAGGGATATTTTCATATTTTCTATCGGTTTAGAGTGAACACTCTGATCCCCCCATCCCCCAAACTAAAAACCACAATATCTATCTTCAGTGTTTTGTAAAATTTCCCAGAAATTCAGGTGTGAAATTTCAGCCGTTGGCAGAGCGAGACAGAACATGTGAAAGTATGTAAATAAACAAAACTATGAACAATGTCACCATGTGGCTCAATTGTTTGACTTTCAAACTTTCTGAATCATTGCACTTCTCACGCTGCATAACTTTGTACATAGCACACAAAAAGATGGATGATAAACTGGATTCAGAATTACACGAGAGCAGATGAATTAGTTTTCCTGCTCATAAGAAAGTAGGACACAAAGACGTGACAGAATAACTAAAAGAAAGCATCTTGGCAAGTAGACCAGAGGGGTGTACCATGCACGATTTCAGGTTAGCAGACTAACTCCTGCCATGGCCATCCCAGTCCCCTCACTTGAAACCCATAGAAAACCTGTGTTGTGAACTGAAGAGGAGAGTCCACCAGCGTGGACCTCGAAATGTGAAGGATCTGGAGAGGTTCTGTATGGAGGAACGCTCTCAGATCCCTCGCCATGTATTCTCCAACCTCATCAGGCATTATAGGAGAAGACTCAGAGCTGTTATCTTGACCAAGTATTGACTAAAAGGGTGCCAATAATTGTTGCACACCTATATGTAACAAAGATATTTTTTCGATGAACCTGTGTTGTTTGCATTTTTTTGATATCCATGAGAGCTGAGTATTTTTGTGAATGTTTTGAACAAAAGATTGAAAGGTTAAACAATAAAGACAAAATAAAAACTTTTCACTGCCTTCTTTGTTCATATTTACCAAGGGTGCCAATATTAGTGTCAGGCAGTGTATACCCTCTTGTGTCTTTTGGTTTTGCAAGTAACTAATGGTGCACTTATCTGAGGTGTTACTACTGCCTTGTTTCTAATTTGGCTTGTTTGCTGGCTTGGCCCAAATCTCTGGCATCTACTTTGTTCTGTATTTTGTTTTTTGTTTGTTTCTTAATAAATCCTCTGCATTGGGATCCCCACTTACCTGATAACTCACCTGAGACATTGCACATTTTTCCATACTCCACCTGTTCAATTTCTAGTTTAATTTTCTTGATTTGCAGGAATTTGTATGGTATATCAGTCCCTCCAGGATTTTGCGATCTCAGAAATGAACATAAAATCAAGGAAACTCCGGGAATACTCCAAGAAGCAGATTTTCCGCAGGTTTGGGCCAGGACGAGTCATGTGACATCAGCCACTTCGATTCAAATACGTTGAACATGAGCACAGCTAAAGGGCTCATTTACTAACAAACACTGTGAAAGACCTTGCAAAACTATTTGGCACAATTGCAATTCGAGTAGTTTTCTGCATAAAAACACAAAAAACTATGCAAACTGCATCGCAAATTTTGAAAACAGCCGCAGCAAAATCAAGCATTTTTGCAATCACAAAAAACTCTGTGAGATCCTGTACGAACTTGTATATTCAGTTCTAGGGTACTTTTGTATAGAACCCTTACATTGACAGGTCCTATCTTAAAAAGAATTACACACTAGATGTTAAAGTGATCACTAATTAAGATGAATTTAGTCCCCACCAGTTTGGAGAATCTGTATTATGCTCAAAATTGCTTACAGTCAATGAACTGAATACACTGGACTCCGTTGTGTCAGAAGATCGACCCTGATTTTTGTTCAGGGCCAGTTCTTCAGCTGACGTATAATTCAGAGGTAGAGGCCCACAGCCCGGCTCAGCAAGTTATTAACCCACAGCGTGATGTTAATTAACCCAGCTTGTGAATGTTTGGTTAAAGTAAGTCCACTAAAATATTGAAACCTATTGAAAGTTTGTTGAGCTGGCTTCATATCAAAATAATGTCACTGTCTCACCTGTGTTTATTGTTTCTTTTCCTCATTAAGGTGAAACCTTTAAATCCCTCTGCATTCTGTAAAGGACCAAGTGCTGTTTCCAAAATCATTATGGAGACATGGGCTGCTTTGCACCAGTTCATGACTTACTGAACCTAAGCTCCAGTGATTACAGAGTTCTGTGTGTGTTTTTTTTTTGTTCTGTAACTTTGCGTCTGTTTTCATTAATTTACATGCAAGCTGAAAGATATGGCAAAAACATATCAAAATAAAAATGTTAGAGCAATGGTAGGCAGCAGATACTGAATGGGAACCACATACATACACTACATATCCAAACGAAAGCTAAAAAATGGCAGCTTTTACTACAATCATAAGCGCAGACTCTCTTGACATTATACCAAGATCATTTCCACCACCATGTACCCAGGTCTGGTGGGGAACCCCAGGTGCTGGATTGCTTGCACACTCTGACTTATGCAAAGGACCAGGGCCTCCATTTTCATCCTCTTGAACCACTGATCAACTCCACTTTTGTGATGCCTTATACAGGTTTGTAGAAGATGAGATCTCATGAAGGCCTCTCTATACAGGCAGACATACCATGATCAGAGGATCCTAAACCACCACCTGTCTGAGGGCACAGAGAGTGATGGAGAATGCATTTTGCATCCTTAACAACAGGGTTAGGGTGTTAGGTCCACCCAGACAAAGTGGTTAATATCACCACGGCATCTTTCGATTCCACAACGTCCTCCGGGAGCACAATCCCGAGACATACAGGTCACCACCCTTTGCAAACTGGGAAAATTCTGACCACAGCATTGTTGAGGGCGTCTGGAGAAAACAGGAAATGGGAGTTTTACAGCCTCCCACAGTTCTGAGTTTGGAAAGGTTGACTAACACTACTTTCAATGCCAGAAAACAATGGAACTTGCCAGAGGAACACTGTTTCACCTGCAAGTTAGTCACTCTGGCAGAAGGACAACATTTAACACACATGGACTACACTGCAAAAAAGAAAATCAAGAAAGCCTTGTTTCAGGGCAATGAGGCGTTTTCTTGTAAAAAGAAAAAGAATATTGTCAAGCATGTTTTGCATTAGAAAATATCTAACTTTGTCTTAATAAGATATTCCAGCTAACATCACGCTAGATTTACCCAGTAACAAGCTACAACAACGCTTTGCATAATATGCCAGCAGAGTGGGATTTTAGGCTTGGTTTCCCAGTCAGACAAATTGTGTTTCCGTGTAGTGCACACCATTCAGTGATGCAATTTTCTCAGTCCGAGAGCTGTTATCTGTGATGAATTGCACAGTGTGAGCACCTCTACAACAAGTAGCATTACAGCAACGAGAAACAGGCGATGAGAGTCCAAAAGGAAACTTGTGGGAGAGGAGGCAGGTGCAAAAGAACATCAAATATGAGCAACAGAAGAATATCAAATATGGTGACGTCTACCAGCTATTCGTCGTCCACTCAGGATCTCGAGAAGAGACTTGTCAAACTCTGGCAATAGCACAAATAGTTATTTGCTATAACATTACCACAACCAGGTGAAGAAAAATATGTAGAGTGCTACTGCAACTGCTCTTCAATATCCAAGTGAGCAATAGCTTGAGTTTTTCATGTTCTAACAAGAGAGAGAGAATTTGTGTGAATCTAGCTAGACCAATATCAGAACACCACAAAATACTTGTGTATTTGTGCCCAGCAACAATATCTTCAAACATACACATCATTGTTGAATGCAAATGAAATGACAATTCTCTCTTTTCACAATAGTGGAGGTTAAGGCCGAGGCTGCATCGTTGAGGAGCCAGTATTCACGATTTCTAAATCCAAAACCAAGTGGGCTTGGTAACAAAGTTTATTTTCTGTTTTGGCAGATGAAATCATGGATGGCTGCACATGTTATGCTTTACAGAAAGACCAAACCACAGAAATATGGGAAGGCTTAGACACAATGGCAGTTTCAGCAGAAAAATTGTTTTCAATTGAGTCATGTTTCTGTGTATTATGCAGGGCTCTATGATGTCTGTGATGCAGAAAACATGGATGGAATCATGGAATTGAGACATAAAAATAGATTTCAAATATACACACAAATTACACAGATCTGGGGGAGTATATAAAAATATTTCTTAATGTATTAAAAGCTTTGGCTAATTTGTCATCATATCATCCAGATATGTTTACATTAATTGTTCTTTTGGTGCTTGCTCTACCCACACGCCCTGTCATCCTTCTTTGTGTACGATTGTTTACATCACGGGGTGCACGGAGCCCAGCGTCTGCATGTCAGTAAAGACACATGCGATAGTGAGCTGCATTTATGTAAATGACCGTGTCCTATTAGTATCCTGTTTTTTTTAAAACACCATGGGCCTGACCATGCAGTTACTAAGGATGACTGAACGAACACTGTAAATGCATTGCCTCATCTTGGTTTGTCCCTCACACCTGCATGAAAGCTCCCTCAGAGAGCAAAAAAATTATTTTGTTGCATCCCAGGGGGATCACAGTCTCAATACACACCTCTGGAGCAATTATTTCTTTAAATGAATGAAAAAATAAATATATTAATTTCTGCTATATTTATCCAATTAGAACACATTATACTGTACACTCATTCTTAACAAGGTATTTGCATTCTGTTTCATCCCTATTGTTTACTATAATGCTAGTTCTAGGGTTAGCATGATTACTGTAATGCTAGTTTCTGTTTTACCCAGTGCTAGATTTTTAAATTGGGTATTTATATTCATTAGAGAAGCTGAGAGCATTAAATTTTCCTTCCTGTTAGACTTGGTACAGAACTCTTACAGTAAACACTAAACTCAGTCACAACCTGAGGGGATAAAATCCCCTCAAATTGTCTGTCTAGACAGTAACTTGTGTTTGTAGGGTCCAAAAGTGAGGGAACTGCAGAAAAAATGTTTATTTTACAACCCTTATTAGACACTAATCCAGCTAATTCATCAGCCTTGTGTCTCCCATCTGTCTGTCTAGCACCAGACACATGTTCCCCATTTCCTAGAAATCCATACGCAAGCATCCAGCTGTCTGAAACAAGACACCAGCACACACACACACACACACACACACACACACACACACACACACACACACAATTTCATGCATTGTTGTCTTGAATTAACTGCTGTACAGTTACATGTGTGCTTACTTTACTTCTTTGACTTTATCCAACAGCTTTTATTTACTACAGCAAGAGGATCTGATTCATATTTTTAACAGTAACTGACCAATATCTGTCTTTAATATGAATACACCTGTCCCCCCAAAAAAATCCACGAGTATGTGGATATCAATTTCACCCGATTCACATGCATCACAAACAATGAAAAACAAATATATTGATATGTGATCCAGTCCATCAGAGTAGAAGAAACAAATGAAAGCACTAGCAGCTCAAGCCTGCATTGCAGTTCAACAAACAGCTGCTCAGCTGAGAAGATTGAGCAACTGCTATGAAAGATTTTTTTTTTTTTTTTAAATCATGCATTCACAACCACGTAGAGTCTCTCATCAGCAGTTATGAACTTCTCAATCACTGCACTGTGGTGAACTGACCTGCGAATTCGTATCACGTGAAGACGTGTGATCGATAGAAGATCGACACGTCATGGCGTGACCTCTTCAGAAAATCCTAGATGGAGGAAGCACTGATTATAGAGGTATCGCAAAGTTCCGTTTTATACAACACAGCTTTAAAAGAATATAAAATCAACATCAATAGAGAAGCTGCCTGGATTAAAGGTGTAGCTGCATATAGGAACAGAGGCAAATATTTGTAAAATTAATTTGTAATTGCTTCAAGGGTCCCTTGAATCAGAGAGGAAAGGCTGCCTTAATTGCAGCAGTTTGTGTTTTCGTCTAGTTTCACTACTGACCGACTCGGCACAGATACGTGAACGTTTTTGTGGTATTAGCATCAGTGTAATGACTCAGTCAGCGTTAGCATCATAGCTTACCAGAAGGCTGAAGTGCTCAATGTAAACCAAACCTAAGGATCAAGGGGAATCTTTTAGCTCTTGCTTGCTGTTGACCACAGCCATTGCTGCTTTTCCCATGATAACACGTTAATATATTAGTATGCTAGTGTATTAGCTCTTGGAAAACAGCATGCTTACCAAAAGCACGTATTTTTTAAATTCCTGTCGAGGAGAAGGACGCTGCTTTTTCAGCGGAAGGAGTGTGGGATTTAAACCTTTATTACACCTCATGCAATATACGCAGTATTTTATAATGAACAGCCTACTGTATTATGCAACTTGTTCAACGTATTATTTGATACACAGAAATATAATTCAAGAACCTCAAATCAAACGACAAAGAACAAGATAGCCAAGAAGACTAGAATAACATGTATATGCTTAATTAAAATGTGCTTGTTTCAATGCAACTTCCAGTAACTTTTCAAAATAGGAGCACACAGAATCAATCTTCATAGTTAAAGCAATGTTCATGTTAATTTGTTTAATAACTGAATTAAACAAAAGAGGAGATTGTGAGTTTCTCCCTCTCATGAGCCCATTTGTAGATTAAGTGACCGCACATGAGCATAGACTCTAGTTAACACGCATTCTTGTTTAAAGACAACATTAATAAAAATCCCCTTTTCAACATAGCTCACAAAAGAAATGGTTATGTACATCATAGACACATTATCTGCTCTTGTGGTGAAATGATCCATTTAATCCCTTGTACCATTATAAGCCCACTCGCTCTTTTTTCCTTTTGAAACGAAAACCCCAGAAACAAACTGGGTTAGTGTCATTTTTATTGGAGTCAATCAAAAGGTTTCATTCTTGAGTTATGCATGACCGAGTGCTGCGCTCAGCAGCCATTTTAGAAATCTACAAAATAAAACGTAGTGACATAGGGGCCCTAAGTATTGATAAAAATGATAAAATTAAGTGATTAGTATATCACACCTAAATGTAAATGATATGTTCTCTTCAGATTTAGAAGTTTCATTCTGTATTTGGAAGTGCAGCTTTCATGAGAATCTGGAGCTAGTGTGGGACACTCAAAACCATGATCCCAACTCAAATTTCAATGTGTTGTGCAATCTGAGATGCTTTTCTGCTCACCACAATTGTACAGAATGGTTATCAGAGTTACTGTAGCCTTTCTGCACAATTCTGTGTAAACTCCAGAGACGGGAAATCAGGAGTTATAGAAATAATCAAACCATCCCACCAACAATCACGTCATGGTCAAGATCACATTTTTTATTCCAGAACTCGAGAGTTAACAGATCTGCATACACCAAAGCTAACCCGTGGTCATTGCGTGGTTGGAACTGATCAGCAGTGCAGAAACAGACAACAAAAAAGGAAACCCATAAAATATTCACAATTTCCCCAAAATCAGGGTGTCGTCTCGTCTGGGAGACACAAACTGGTGATTCAGCAGTTAAATCAAGTTGTGTCTCCTGTCTGAGGTTCTTCCTCATAACAGTTTCTTAAGTCTATAGAAATGACATGAAGGTGAACGAACACCAGTCATACTGAAGGACACATATCTTATTGGGTGAATGTACAACTATATTAAATATTATCCAAAGTGCTTAATTTTAAGAACGCTGATGACTATCACACACACACAAAAACAGACGTGTGTAGATCTGGAGATCCCCCTGCTCCCTAATATTAGCTATAAAAGCAAACATCCAGTGAGACACCTAGCTAAACATCACCATGCTAGCGAACGTAATTTTTTAAATGAGCGACGTAAGCTTATTAAACTGGCTCGCTTTTAAGTCATTCGCATTTGTGATGTTATAAATCTTTGCGAATATCCGAAGACACTTATTTGACCTTTATTCGCTAAGAAACCCGTTTACTAATTGGTTTCTCCCGTTAGCTCAGAACGTTAGCCACCGTTTACCTCAGGAAAAGCCCTCAGATCAGCGCGCGCGGCGCAACCCTCTCATTTTATTGGTCCGAAATTATGGCATTGGTACTGGCGACTAGCCATAGCTGCATTTCCATGACAACGGCTGGCCAGTCGATCCCAAATAAGCTAACGTTAAACTGGGCTAAATAATATATTAATGTACGGTACATCATCAGTCTAGTAGCACATTCTACAAATCCAAGAAGGAAACCAAAAAAAAAAGCCTCAGCTGATATACAAACCATTGCAGCCGCTACAAAACATAACCTAAAGCTCAAGCTGTACAAGAGAAGGCACTCCTTTGCGTTCAATATATAGCCGGCACTTTAATGAGAAACAGGTGTAAGTGAATTGGAAGGCCATAAGGGACATAACTGGGTGAATCCATTTACTATTCCCGGGAGGGGGAGCTTTGGAATACTCAACAAAATATTAAGTATGTAATAAAACATTGTGTATATTGTATTCCTTTTATACTACAGGAATTTTCCCACAGATACTTTTTACCTCATGCTTATAACGACTAGTGATGCGTCGTTCATGAACGATTTGTTCATTTTGAACGAATCTTTAATATGACTCGGGAACAACGAGTTGTCTCAGAGAGTGATTCGTTCATTTTTGACCGCGCATGCGCCGTAACATCCCCATAGGTTCTGTACTGGAAACAGAAATGATTAGTTCACGTCTCGAGTCTTTGGGTTCGAGTCGTTCGTTCATCACGTCACAGCCCCACTCCATTCAGCCTATGGGGCAGTCACAGGATGAACGAACGACTCGAACCCGAAGACTCGAGACGTGAACTAATCATTTCTGTTTCCGGGGAACAGACGTGACAAATGTGTCATGACCTAACAGACTGCATAGCCTGAAGACCCAGCTAAGCTATTAATGAATCATTTCTGTTTGTCATAATTCGGCCTTGGCCGCATTCGCCTACAGTTTATTTTTTATTCCAAATGTGATCAACGTTTGCATAAGTACTAGACGTGTTGGGAAATTTAGCATGTAAGGTTTTAATTATATTCTGCTGAAATGAACAAAATGAGTTGGAAAAGATTCGTTCATTTTGCTGAACGAGGTTCAAAGATCCGAGTCGGTAAAATGATCCGAACTCCCCATCAATAGAATGAACTGTTGCTATAGAAACGATAAGGTATTAGAACAAGCGCATTAATATATACCTGTAATTTGCAGCTGCGCTACTGTCAGAGCTGCTGTTATAGAAAATTAATTAACACCTTCAAAAAGTTTTTTATTTTTTGCTGATCACTTCTGCTTCATGCCAGGTTGCTGGAATAGACAGGTATGTTTGAATCCAGGTGGAACAGACAGATGAGCATGGTCTGGTGTCTGACTCAACACTGCACTCATATACTGCTAAATATCCTTTTCTAAAACAAGCAATCTTGCTGAAGTCTTAGAGCATTTTCACACTTATACCACTAGAGGGCAGCTCTGCATCATGTAAATCAGAACTTATTATTTTTCACCAGAAATCACTCGCATACACACGATGTACTGGTGATGTACTGGTGATGTACTGGTGATGTTTTCAGGGCTATTACAAAATAACCCTAAACTTCAATTGTATAACTTTTTCTTCCCTATAATTTACCGCATGAAAGTTTCTATGAAATAAACTTTTAAAGTACACAACCACATAGAACTCGATCAGGCGACTGAAAGCTTGGAGTCAACACTCCGCTACACGCTAGATAGAGTGGCTCCACTCAAAAGGAAAATAATTAGAGAAAAAAAATTAGCACCCTGGTATAACGATCAAACGCGAACCTTAAAACAGACAACTCGACAATTAGAACGTAAATGGCATCAAACCAATCTGGTGATATTTCAAACAGCATGGAAGGAGAGCCTACTGAAATATAGGAAATCTCTTGGCGATGCTAGAAAAATCTATTTCTCCGCCTTAATAGGAGACAACAAAAACAATTCTAGATTCCTTTTCAACACAGTAGCAAAATTAACTAGGAATAAAACCACTACAGAGAGAAACACTCAATCATTACATAGCAGTGAAGATTTCATGAAATTTTTCATCGATAAGGTTGAAAATATTAGACGTGAAATACAGGCCATTAAATTAAAACCGGACAGTACTGTAACAAACCCATTACATGACAATGTAGCAATATCAGATCAATGTTTAGAGTATTTTGCTTCACTTAGAGAGACCGAACTAGCTACATTAATCTCTTCAGCCAATTCATCAACTTGCATACTAGATCCCGTACCTACATGTTTGTTTAAACAGATTTGTCCAGGAGTAATTGAACCACTTCTAAATATAATCAATTCTTCCCTAAGCACTGGCTATGTACCTAAATCACTTAAATTAGCAGTTATTAAACCCTTGATTAAAAAACCTGATCTTGACCCGTCTCAATTGTCCAGCTATAGACCAATATCAAATCTCCCCTTCATCTCTAAGATTTTAGAAAAGGTTGTAGCAAAGCAGTTATGCTCGTACTTAGATAGGAATAACATTCATGAAATGTATCAGTCAGGGTTTAGACCTCATCATAGCACAGAGACAGCATTAGTTAAAGTAGTAAATGACCTTCTACTGACCTACGATCAGGGTTGTGTCTCTCTGCTTGTGTTACTCGACCTTAGTGCAGCTTTTGATACTATAGATCACACTATTCTCCTTGATAGATTAGAAAATGTTGTTGGTATTAAGGGAACAGTCCTCTCCTGGCTCAGGTCTCATCTGACCGATCGTTATCAGTTCGTAGATGTAAATGGTGAATTCTCCATGCGTACTGAGGTTACTTTTGGAGTTCCACAGGGTTCTGTTTTAGGCCCACTGCTCTTTACTTTATATATGCTACCCCTAGGTCAAATTATTCGTAAACATGGAATTAGCTTCCACTGTTATGCTGATGATACACAGTTGTATGTTTCAGCGAAGCCAGAGGACAGACAGAAGCTTAGTAAAGCTGAGGATTGTGTAAAGGACATTAGACATTGGATGTTAACTAACTTCCTTCTACTTAATTCTGATAAAACAGAAATACTTTTATTAGGCCCATGTGTAGCTAGAAGTAATCTTTCTGATCACATGGTTACTCTGGATGGTCTTTCTGTTTCATCATGTGCAGCAGTTAAAGACCTTGGAGTGATTATTGACTCCAGTCTATCATTTGATGCTCATGTAGATAATATTACTAGGATAGCCTTCTTTCATCTCAGAAATATTTCTAAAATAAGAAACATATTGTCACTACATGATGCGGAAATACTAGTTCATGCATTCGTCACCTCTAGATTAGATTACTGTAATGCCTTACTGTCTGGATGTTCCAGTAGGAATATAAATAAGCTCCAGTTAGTCCAGAATGCAGCTGCTAGAGTCCTAACTAGAACTAGAAGGTACGACCATATCACACCGATATTATCAATACTGCATTGGCTCCCAGTAAAATCTCGCATTAACTATAAAATACTTTTATTAACCTATAAAGCACTAAATGGTCTCGCGCCACAATATCTAAGCGACCTTTTGGTTTTATATAATCCGCCACGCCTACTTAGATCAAAAGATGCAGGCTATTTGACGGTACCTCGAATAGTGAAGGCTACAGCAGGGGGAAGAGCTTTCTCTTATAGAGCCCCACAGTTATGGAACAGTCTTCCTATTAGTGTTCGGGACTCAGACACGGTCTCAGTGTTTAAGTCTAGGCTTAAAACGTATTTGTTTACTCAAGCCTACCCTGACTAGATTCTGTTCTACTACTTCGCAGTCATAATAATCTTTTTTCTCCCTCTCTCCTTTCGCCGAGCCCCACATGAATTTATGGAGATACTAGAGATCCAGATCCTTTCTGCCTCTGGATGGAGCTCAAATCTTCTCTAATTCCAGACTGCTGGGACTACGGCTGCTCCTAAGGCCATACAGACTTCATATAAATCCATAATGAACTTTTTCACACTATCTGTTGTTACCCAGATGAGGATGGGTTCCCTTCTGAGTCGGGTTCCTCTCAAGGTTTCTTCCTCTTAAAACATCTTAGGGAGTTTTTCCTTGCCACCGTCGCCACTCAGTGGCTTGCTCAGTTGGGATAAATTCGCACCTTTAATATCTGTATACCATGTTGATATTTCTGTAAAGCTGCTTTGAGACAATGTCTATTGTAAAAAGCGCTATACAAATAAAATAAAGTTGAAAATTTAAATTTAAATTGAATATATATTTAACTTGGCATTTAATTTAAAGTACTTTTTTTGTTTTTTATTGTTTGTTATTTTATATTTATTTAAACATTTTATGATAAAAAAATTATTTCATTCTATTCTATATTTCTGTATTTTTTGTGTCTCTTTACAGTCAGTTTGTGTTCTTTTATTTTTACATCGTCTTTTATTTTAACCATGCACATTTTATTACATTTTATTACTGCAGGATTGTACAGGAGTTTGAGCTGTATATGAAAAGTATGCTATAAAACAGGTTAATATCATACTACTAATAAAATAATAATAATAATAACAATAATAATAATAATAATAATAATAATAATAAATATTATTATTATTATTATTATTATTATTATTATTATTATTATTATTATTATTATCTACTAGCATTAAAGACTGTCTAGCCAGAGAGGAAAGGTATTGTATTATATTCATCATACTTTTTATTACATAGTGAGCTGGATACCAGCAGAATAGCGCTAACACAGGAAATAATAATATAACAGCAGGTTTGCACTTGTGTTGCAGTGATGCTGGATACTACAGTAGTAACGAACCGGCTGTGGTATTGTTGGTCTGAGACTGTACTGTGGGCTTTCCTCACACTGCTCTTGCTGCACATCTTTCACACTCAGCTCATTCATAGCAAATCTTATCTCCAGCCACAACTGAGACTCCTGAGCATGGAGGAGTATTTAAAAATACTATCAGTTAGACTTTTATCAGCAGGTTACAATGAAAAGTAATACAGTTGCAGGTCATGGGACTGAGCTGCAGTTGCAGGGACTGTGAGCTGAATCTGCTTATCGCATGGTGAGAGAGTAGATGCTTATTTTTGTTAACTTCCATGAAGTTGTTCATATTTGTTGGTGAATGTTAGTGTGTGATTGAGAATGTTAGCATTTTGTGGAGACTGTTTTGGTGTTTGTTGGTGAATGTTGGTGTGTGATGGTGAATGTTGCCATTTTAATTGAGAATGTTGATGTTTGATGGAGAATGTAGTGTTTAATGGTAATTGTTGATGTGTGATGGAGAATGTTGGTATTTGATGGTGAATTTTGATGTATGATGGAGAATGTTGGCGTGATGGTGAACATTCCCCTAATTAGTATCCCTATTTATATTCTGTGTTTTCCCTTCTTGGTTGTGAAGCACTGTGTGTATTGTTTGTATTGTTGCTGTTATGTTGTGTTGCATTTGCATAATGAGTGGGTTTTAATTTTCATTTTCTATTCCTTTGTTCAGTCCGTACAGTAATTTGTGGCATTTTTTTGTGATTGTTCCGGCCAAAAATGTGTTTTTGCTGCAGCTTTTTTCAAAATTTGCAATGCAATTTGCAGAGTTTTTTGTGCTTTTTTGCAGAAAACTACTTGAATTGGCAAAATAACAATTGCACAGAATTGTTTTGCACGGTGTTTGTTGGTAAATGAGACCTTTTTAGCTGTACTCATGTTCGACGAAGAACCCCAAAATTTCATCACAGGATCTGCTAGTAAGTCTTGCAACTGTCGGTGTCAAAGTGCATGCTTCTACAATTAGAAAGAGATTGCACAAGTTTGACCTGCATGGGAGGCATGTCAGGAAAAAGGCAAAGACCAGACCTTTTGGAATAATGTGCTCTGGACAGACGAATCAAAGATAGAGTTGTTTGGCCACAGTAACAGCAGACATGTTTGGGACAGACCAAAGACAGCTTTTCAGGAGAA
Source organism: Ictalurus furcatus (assembly GCF_023375685.1). NCBI lineage: Eukaryota > Metazoa > Chordata > Actinopteri > Siluriformes > Ictaluridae > Ictalurus > Ictalurus furcatus. The sequence goes on from NC_071268.1 coordinate 30,278,280, forward strand.
GCACCTCAAACCAACTATGCAGCACGTTGGTGGAAATGTTATTGTTTGGATTTGCTTTGCTGCCTCAGGGAGTGAACAGCTTGCATTCATTGATTCACCTATAAATTTTGCATCATATCAAAGAGTGCTTGAAGATAATGTGAGGCCATCTGTCCAAAAGTTTAAGCTGAACTGAAAGTGGAACTTTCAACAGGATAATGATCTTAAGCATACGAACAAATCCATGTAGTAACGGCTCAAAAAGAAGAAATGGATGGTTATGGAATGGCCGAGTCAAAGCCCAGATTTGAATTTTATTCAAATGTTGTGGGGGGATTTGAAGCAGGCAGTACATGCAAAAAAAAACCTTCAAACATCTTGCAGCTGAAAGAATATTGCATGGAAGAGTGATAAAAAAAAGAGTGGCCAAGGGTGTACTTACTTTTTCCACAGAAGAATATCAGATCTATTGATATTTCTGTTGAATAAATGATTCAAAAAGCTAATTTACCATGTGGTTTTGTTCAAGTATATCACCTTTATTAATAGGCACCGTTTCAAAGTAGATCAAATGTTTGCTTGTCTAAATATGTCAAAAAAGCCACCAATTTCACCTATGGGGTGTACTTACTTTTTCAGGTGACTGTATGTTTTATGTTATGTATTGTTATCTTGTATTTACACCATGAGCAGGTTTTGATTTTCATATTGAGTTTTCCTTTCTTTGCCTTGCCTCAGTCTCTTTCTTTGGGTTCTTTTTTTGTCATTGTTTGTTATTTTTAGTTGTTTATGATAAAAGAATTCTGCAATTACATCTAGCTCCCTGAGACCTCATGACAGTAGGTGTTTGGTGGAGAGTGTTGGTGTTTGGTGGTGCGTGTTGGTGTCTGGTGGACAGTGTTGGTGTGAGGTGGCGAGTGTTGGTGTGAGGTGGCGAGGGTTGGTGTGAGGTGGCTAGTGTCGGTGTCTGGTAGAGAGTGTTGGTGTGAGGTGGCGAGTGTTGGTGCGAGGTGGCGAGTGTTGGTGCTGGTGTTTGGTGGTGAGTGTTGGTGTGAGGTGGCGAGTGTTGGTGTGAGGTGCTGAGTGTTGGTGTGAGGTGGGAAGTGTCGGTGTCTGGTGGAGAATGTCGGTGTCTGGTGGCGAGTGTTGGTGTGAGGTGGAGAGTGTTGGTGTGAGGTGCCGAGTGTTGGTGTGAGGTGGCGAGTGTTGGTGTTTGGTGGCGAGTGTTGGTGTTTGATGGAGAGTGTTGGTGTTTGATGGAGAGTGTTGGTGTTTGGTGGTGAGTGTTTAATGATGCGTTTTAGTGAGTATTTGGTCCTGGTCTTAAACTAACCGTCCTCTATAAGCACGATTACGTTAATTGATGGTCTAATTGCTGACTCTATTAATTGAAAGTATAAGGTTTTATTGTCCCAGCTGGTTTTCCTGCAGCATTCCTTTAACACATCCTTGAACACATACTTCTCCAAGAGCCAATTAAAACAAGCACGCAAGACTTCACACGATGTGGTAGCAGAAGGAATGAAGCATCTGGAGGTTCGGCCCAGCACGGAGCTCGTACATCTTAGGCACTTAACACCATCACACCACCTAACCGCTAACCACTCAGGAAGTCTTACCTGAGCCAGAAAGGAATAAAGTACGACAGAAAAGTAAGTAAGGGTGAATAAAAAATAACTACAAATTCCCCTACTGTTCACACCTGCATGAAACAAGTGACTGCAGAGACACAGAAATGTGAGGACATCTGATGAAAGAAGTTTAGAAAATAGATATATAGATAGACCTGGCTGACCATGAAAAAAAGGATCAGGAGGGGTGACATTTCTTTTTAAAACTGGTCTGAGAGTCTGAGAAAAGAGTTAAAACAGCAACAGGAATAGAAAAAAAGAGGGGAAAAAAGCAGAAAAGGAAAATATAAACCTAATGAAGACTGGCTTTAAAAACTGGTTAGAAGGAGACAGAAAAAACAGATAGATAAAAGACTGATAGACACCAAATATAATGCTGCTGAGCACTGACACTTGTGTATAAATTGTTTATAGGAAGAGACTGAGAGAGAAAAGAAAGAAAGAGGGGGAAAAGATAAAAGAGTGTGAGATAAAGAAAGAGGGACAGAGACTAAAAGTGCAAGGACAACTGGTCACAAAATGAGACAAAGAAAGAATGAAGCTAAAGAGACTAGTGAAGAAAAATAAACAAGAACACATATTTTAGAAATGGAAATAAATAGCACAATTGAAAAAGAAATAAAATTTTTAAAATGTAAAGGATAACATCTAAAAACAAGGACAATAAAGAAGAGAATAGAGAGAGACAGAACAATTATTAAAAATGAAAAAATTGATCATAGAAATTAAAAGAAAAAAAAATACCGTATGGAGTGAGTGAGACCCACAGAAAGACAGAAAATGACAGCGAAAGCTGAACTGGGAATAAATTAAAAGAGAGGCAAATGGAGAACCAAAATAAATAAATAAATGATGACACATTTCAGAAATGAGACACATGGAAGTAAATCAGAGAGTGAGATAAAAAGAAAGAGGGATGAAAAGGAAAATACCTCCATGCAGTCGTAAAAATTCCACTCCTGATATTTACCCTCTGGTTTTCCTCAGATGCATCGCCACTTCTTCACATACACTAACAGATAACGAGGAGGGTTACACACCTGCTGAGCAGGAGCTGATGTAAGAACATGCACTTTTTAGAGATGGAGTGACGTGATTAACGTACGACTTTTATTTAAACTGAACCAAGGCCGTGTTTAACAGTCTAGAGTTATTAAAGAAATCATTTGAATCCTGAATTATTTGAGCGCAACATTGTGCATAAAAACCACCCAAAGATATCTGACTAAATCTTAAAGAAAAAACTAAATATGATTAAAAAGGAACTCGGACCTAAAGAAAGTGGAAGTCGATTAAAAAAATAAAAATAAAAATTGAGAACAGTGAGACCCAAAGAAAGAGAAAAGAAAAGAGAAAAAGATGGAAAGGAAAGAGCGAGAAAAATATAGGACAGAGATAAAAAAGACAGAAAAAAAGATTCTAAACAATAAACTGAAGATTTATTTATTTATTTATTCATTTTGTTTTCTTTTTCTCTTTTCTTTCTGTTTTTGTCCAAGACTCACTTTTAAATACCAAATGCTAAAAAGATAGATAGATAGATAGATAGATAGGAAACAGAACAGAATAGATAACCTCCAAGAGACAGAAAGAGAGACAGAAAGACAAAACGATGAGGACATCTGTGTCAAAAACAGAGAGACTGAAAGAGAGACAGATTGAGGTGGGCCGTCATCCTCTGCTGTCTAACACTCCTACAGTACGACCTGCAGCAGCACCAGTATAAACACGTCTGTGTGTGTGTGTGTGTGTGTGTGTTGGTGTCAGTGTGTGTGTATGTGTGTGCGTCTGCAGCCTGTTCCCCACAGACCCTCGGCGGAGGCGTCACATGTGCGCTAAACGGATCCAGGACGCAACAACTGCTGCCACATTTGGTGCTCAGGACGGGCCAAGATGGCCGCCGCGTCCAACTCTCAAACACGGGCTGTGTTTAATTTCAACAAGGAGCAAGGGCGCATGCTCATGTGGGGCCTCAATAGGCCCTCTACGCAGATGTTTAGGGGCCTTTGTTATCTGGAGAGCACCGTTAATTGTTTCGCTCCTGGACAGGATAATGGACGGGGGTGCCAACGTGTGTGTGTGTGTGTGTGTGTGTGTGTGTGTGTGTCTGTGTGTGTGTGTTGGGGGTGTGTGTGGTTGGGGTATAACAGACTGTTTTTATATGCGTTATATACCGACAGTGTGTATTTAATTAAAACACTAACACTACACACTTGTAACCCTCTGTATTAATGTCTGCTGTATTGATCTTGTCTTCTTTATTGCTGCTGTTGTGCAAAATTAAAAAAAGAAAATGCTATATACATCTCAGTTCTTACTTGAGTCATGATCATTTTTAAAAATAGCCAAACATTTAACATTTAAGAAAAACATTTTGGCTAAGACGAGTGATCTCGGAATAAATGCATATTATTTAAGATGTTATTTTCATGCAAGTCTTAAAGGGACAGTTGCCATGTCCATGGTTTTCCTTTTTATTTGATGTTGTGGGGTTCTTTTATCTGTGTAAGAGGGTTTTTTAAAATTTTTTTTTTAGAGATGATTTATGATTGCACGTGGCTTTGGGGTGTGCTTACAGTGTAGGACATTAACAGGTGAAACAGGAAGTAAGGAACAGGTTTTGGGTTTAATAGGAAAGGTGAGTTTATTTATATAACACACATTTCTTACACAGACACAATTCAAAGTGCTTTACATAAAGGTAAAGGCAAAATGAAAGATATAGAGGAAATTATAGACATTAAATTAATATGCAAGAGTGAAATGAAAACCTTTGTTTATTTATTTATTTTTATTGTACTGTTTATTGCAGTTGTATATTTACACTTTTCCAACTACAGATGTAATGTACTGCTTCTCTAATTTATTTCGCACTCTTAAGGTTTTCATCTTATATAAGTAATTTAAAAAAATACAGGAAATACAGGAAAGGGTCATATTTTGAATTTTACGATTTGACTGGCTCTGCTGAAAACAACAACAACAACAACAACAACAACAGAAACCATTACAGAAATTCTAATAGTTTCCACTACAAATACCATTAAAACCATTAACAAATGTAGTGTGTTTTTTGCCATATTTAAATGTATTAGGATTTGTATTGTTTCCCACTCAACATAAACATGCCAGCAATCGAACCCAACACATTGCCAGTAGAGACCCACAAGGACCATTATAGTTTCCATTAAAACCAATACAATTCCCATTATAACCATTAAAACCCTTAGAATTTCTGTAATGGTTTCTATTGCTGTTTTTTTTCAGCTGGGTTTAAATAAAATTTTTCAATTGTGTAGCGATTTTAACAATAAACATTTTTACATATCAGCTTTACAGAAATCTGGACATTAACTACATTTTGGTTGGTTTTGTCCTGGAAGCCTTGTCCGGGTAAACTGTTAAAAGTTCTATGTAGAACCTTACAACAGAGGGGTTTTTCCCCTCACACAGGGCTACCTAAAGAACTCTTGATGTCGCCTAAACTCCAAAACTCTGACTTAATATCATTAGTACATACCGTGGAGTCCAACAGTCTGAGACCTCACTGAAAATCTTGGATTTTTATTTATTTATTTTTTCATTTTAAGCTGGAAATATACAGAAAGGTTTAGAATAAAAAAAACAAACAAAAACAAATGAAAACAAAAATGGGAAATATTCCGATATCTTGAGTGTACAAGCTAGAAGATTCTGCACCATTTAAACTGAAGCAGATTTGTGATATTGATCATGTTTTTGTACAGGAGATCAGATCTCTTCTACTGAAGCACTCAGATGGATCTGATCTAACATCTGGTTTTACACAAACTTGTGGGGTATTTAATAATAAATGAGAAAATAGAAGCATTTTCACTAGTGGTATACTGTAATATTTACAAAGTCACGTTACACTTTTGCTAAACCTTTTCATGTGTGAAAAATCTGCTCTGAATAAATACATTTCATTTAAAGCTCTTTTAAAAGCTCTTTTAAGACCAGTCCTAAAGGGTCCATGGTCTTCATTTTACGCAGACATTAAGTTCAGGCTATATTTCTGTATATTTAATTAAATATAAATAAAAAGTATGTGTCCACATGTTGGATCAAAATGATAATCTGTCTAAAAAGTAAAAATATATAAGTATATTATTATTTACTGGAATTCGTTTTGTTCTTAAATGATGTTATTACAAATAATAAGCTTTCTCAAGGGGTTTTGTGTGTGTGTGTGTGTGTGTGCGCGCGTGTGTGTGTGTGTGTAACACCTTTTTGTGTAAGAAATGTAAAATCAATCAACATATCACTGCCAAGAACATACTGTATTAGTGTGTATAATTAAATGGGGTTTTGTGATTTTTCTTCGCTTAAGAAAGCGGCGAAATGTTCGCATTCTGTGGTTCATGTGATATAAACACACACACACACACACACACACACACACACACACACACACACACACACAGTATTAATGTTCTCTCTGTCTGTGGCAGTGTAACATCACAAAATATTAATGAATTAATTAAAAGTCAAATCTGATGTGTAAGGAGATTTGGCAGCTTCTAGTGGACAGGGCAGTAAGATAAGGTGCAGGGGGTAAAATAATGACTTCACCCTATATAGTGAACGCCATGTCCAATTATAAGCCATTTAGAATGTAGGCCTATAGTACTTACGCTGACTGTGTGTGTGTGTGTGTGTGTGTGTGTGTGAAAGAGGAAAAGAGAATTGCCATTCCATTCCAATTATTCCAATTAACACGTCCAGACGGCTCATACAGCTCAGCATTCATCATTAAACGTTCGAAACACACGCCGCAGTGACACACACTCACCAGTAGAGGGCACTTTCTCACTTCACTTTAGTGAAAAAGTGAGGCCCTAGAGTCAGACAAAGAAACGAGGAAAAGAGTTCATTTGTAATAAAATAACATTTATAAATAAAAAGTATCATCACATCAACAGAGTTTAGAAGAGATGCATTTGTTCACAAAGTAGATGTCGTCTTTTGTTTTATTCGTTTATTTTACAAATGAATGTTTATTGAAGCATTACTCTACCTGTGATGCTTTTGTTTGCTGCTACTGTATAGTAAATACAGAGAGTTCAATTCCAACCAGCCACATGTAAATGAAGAGTGTGCATGCGTAAGTGTTTTTCGCTGTACCCACTTCCTGCATTATAACGGCATTGGAAGGAGTTCAGCTGTAAAAATGGACAAAAATTATCCCTCCATCGTCCTCTGCTACTTCCTCAACTGACTCAGTGGAACAAGAGCAGTCAAGGAATTAAACATGAAATTATACCAAAACATTTACTGAATATGGCTTTAGTGAGAATAAATAAGAAGGAGAAACCAAAATACAAAGGCTTGGGGTCACAGAAAATAATAATAATAATAATAATAATAATAATAATAATAATAATAATAAGAGGAAGAAGAAGAAGAAGAACCTGGGGGTTGATGGTCCAAAAAGTGATATGATCTTCACATTGAACAAAAAAAATATTTAGTGTTTATTTGATCGATTTGAAATCATTCTGGTTCATAACCAACACTAGAGACAATGCTCATCACCGTGATCTCTACTAAAAACTCCCCCAGTTTCAGTGTGAAGACAGATATCCTGGAGGATTTTTCTATACAAGGCACTCCTCAGTTGACTTCCTTTATATTTAGCTTTCATTTTTAAAACAAAAACCCTGACGTACAATTTATGTTCATTTTGATGTATTGCTTTTAGTTATAGCGCCCCATCATCATGGAACAGCTTACAGGAACATCGGAGGGAACTGCGTCTGTACAGCTGCTTCTGTTTCTGTGTGTTGTTCTTACGTAGTGTCTCTGATTGTTCCTTATTGTGTAGATTTTTTCTGGTTAAATATATGATATTGTTTTATTTATGAATTTGAATGATAATTTAGTTTAAATCCAAAAATTACCACATGCACACCAAACACACGACTAATTATTTAAAATAACTCTCAAACTGTAAATAGATTTAGTAATTAATGTCCATTTATGCCTTTTTGTCTGTGGATTTCAGTCTGAATCTGCGGGCAAACCAGCCACCACAGGAATACATTCCGCAGCACATCACGGGTCATCCTTCACCCAGGGGGGATTTGTATCTGGGGAGGTGGAAGGAAAACCTAGAGAACTATTCATTCTGTAGTGAAATGTGCACAATTTGTCTCACTTTCACATCATTTGGCAGATATTAGATATTGTTTGAAGGGTTAGTTAGGATGATGCTCATTCCACCACTAAAGCATGATCAGATCTCAGAGAAGAACACATCAGGAACCCTGAGGTTGAAGACCTAAGTTGGCAAGTTGGTGTGTAGTTCACTGTTCATAATAGAAGCATGGCATTGCAAATTTATTTGCTTTAAATGTTATATAAACTGATAATTTTTTTAATGATAAAATTGTTTACTTAATAATTAATAATGATAATTACTTAAATACTTAGTTTTCTATACTGTTCTAAATTATTTCTATATTTTATTAACCCACAGATTCACAGAGATGAAGCGATAAGGTGAATTATGGATGCCTTACACCCCTAAGTGTGTGTCCGACCCTGAGCATGTGTGTTCACCGAATGCAATTTTCAATTCTTTCGCAGCAAAGTTGATGATATTATAGGAAAACAAACTTAAGTACACATTTAGACTATTTTTCAGTTGTCCTTTTAGGGGAACCTTTAAATGTTCTATGTAGAACCCTGCTGTCATGAATTCCCAGCTTGGTCAGTGCTGCTTGTTTCTTTGCACCTCCCTGTCCTGTCATTGGCATGCTACCTGATTGTGTTGACCTGTTCCGTGTTAAATCCTTACCTAGTTTGGCTATGTATACCCTGCTGTTTCGATATCTCATTGAGAAGTCATGGATTTGTTGTCTTGTTATGTCCAAGCCCTGTTCCAAATTTTGAATTTCATTATTCTTCATCTGGGAGATCTCGCGATTATGGATGATCCTGGTTTAAAGTTGTCTACCTGTGCTCTGACCCTTCATTATGGATAAGACTGAGTGTACACAAGGCTTTCTGCTTTTGCTAATACATGCATACACTACACCTACAACAGAGCGTTCCCTATCAGTAAGGGTTCCAAGCAAAACTATTTGGCTAAGAATGATTAAGAATTATGTTTTTCTGTGAGTGCGCCAAGAAGATAAATATTAAACATCTGACAGGTTCTAGATATTGAGAAGAGAATAATAACTAATAATTTTGGAGTTTGTACCACACACTTACCCAGTTAATACACACACTCAGAAAAAAAGAAGGTTCTTTAGGGGTTCTTTGGATAAATAAGCTTCTCAAAAAGGTTAGGTTTGACTGATTTTTTTAAGGAGTGTACATCTATCTCAAGCAAATGACTTTTTCTGAATATATGATGCAGAAGATCAGATGGGTCTGTGATGATCTTTAGATGTTACTGTACTTGATATAAGGCTTAGAGGGTTTGCCATTAATTATCATTTCAGATAATCTGATAATACACTGTAGCACTAAACCATACATGTAGAACTGGACCAGCATTTGTCTGCTGGAGTTTGAAGTTCTTCTGCTGCTGCTGGATGAACATCAGCTCTTGATGTTTTTTAGGTTCTGGGGCCAGGAGCCGAAGTGACACTGACTGTTTTGCTGCTCCTTGTGCCACTTTGACTTTGACTTTCCTGCACTAAAGAATCTTAGAGACTTATATTGCATCCCACTGTCTGAGAACATGATGGGTTCCCTACAGAGTCTGATTTTGCTCGAGCACTATACAAACGAAGTTGAATCCCTAAGAATTATGGCAATTTGTTGCTGCTCCAGGTTGGCAGTTATTCCACGTCTGGATTGTAAATGGATGCATCTTTTGTGTAGAGGTGTCATTGGATGTCTTGAGGAGCTAGAGACCAGGAAGACTCCAGAAGATCCATAGATCCATACACATGTTGGATCAAAGCACATACAAAATATATGTTGATCAAAAACATACTGTTTTTTTGGTGACAGTTTTGCCATTATATAGCATGGTGAAGAATATGAAGCTCTGAGGTGTACCTTGAGAAGTTCCACAATCCAACAGCGTAAAATCTGAGTGACGTTCTTGTCCAGGAGCTCAGGACTGGACCCGAGGTCCATCAGCACATTTCAGGCAGTGGTACAAGTTCAGACATGTCTTCTGTGTCCTTGATGGACCAGGCGGTCAAAGGTCTTTAGCAAAGCGGGGACACACACACACACACACACACACACACACACACACACACACACACATGCACATTCATGTCTGTTGATTCCATCTTGTGTCAGATGTGACTCAGACTCCACCTCCAGACAGTGTGATTGACAGCTCATTGGAACAAACAGATACACATTTATACACTAAAACTCACAGAACACACACACACACACACACACACACACACACACACACACACACATGCGCGCCGGACACAAAACACGACATATCTACATTTATAAAATCATACAAAAAAAAAAAAAAAATACCACACACACATAAAACATATAGACACCAAAGCACCAAAGAAAACACACACACAGACACACACACACACACACACACACACACTACAGTGTCCTAATCAGGACAAAAACAAGTGAGTC